>NC_091169.1:31692000-31724500 GCF_040958095.1 Procambarus clarkii
TGTGTGTGTATCTATATGTATGTGTATAAAGTATATATGGAAGCTGATCAGAATTACATTTCACCTTTGTAAATGCACATTAATGACACTATGTAAAAGACACATCGAACACTTTATGTAGGGCGTACGTAAATCTGTGTATCTATGTATTTACGTATGTAGGTTAGCTTAGCATTTTAAAAGCACCGAATCACCTTCTGTGGTTGATTGTTCAATAAACCCCTGAACTATATGTTTAACACATCTCTAACCCTGTCCATGGAGGACAGAAGAAAATGTATATATGCTAGTTAGCATTGTAAACGTGTGGCCACGTCTGTGGTAGAAAATAATAATAAAAAAAAAGGCTGGCATTTAACCGGGCATTTTTGGAGATCCGAACAGGGGTCTCCTCAATGCAGGCAACGAGGCTGAGAGGTCACCTGCTTTCTGAGAAGGGGCAGCAACGACACGTGTTCCATTAGTTATCCACCGAATCAATTAGGTGTTTATGAAGGAATAAATCGTCAGGACGTGTAGAATCAACATGATTGAGATCAAAATACTTAGTCATGTAGCAAAACCAAAAAAGACTGAAACGTATTACCACTGGAAGGAAGCATGTAAGTGCGGAGGGGATGGCGCCAAGCACCCCTAGAAAGAGAGGGGGGAGGGGGGTAAAAGGCGAAGTTGTTACAGTGATAGATGGAGCCACTCCAGGTGATGAGGTGGTCACCACTGGGGGTTGGGGGCTCAACCCTGCCAGAGGTGGAAGGGGAGGAGAGATGGGTAGTCAAGAAAGTCAGAGAAGCGGCTTGGTTTGGTCCCAATGTAGTGAGGGCTAGAGAGCCCGGTCTTCCATCATAGTCCAACTCGGAGGCCTGGTCGCCCACCCCACGAGTCTGAGAAGGTAAAAAGAGGGTCAGATATCGGTATATAAACAACAGGAAAAAAATTCATCAACGAATAAGCCCCCTGTGCCACCATGGAGCCAAAATTAGGTGATAGGACACCCGCCAAAACGGGACCCCCCTCCCCCCCCTTGGGGTGCATGATGGGGTATATGCCCGGGAATCGCCACCTTAAGAACCGTCAGTCTGTCGAGATCGGGCTCAGCAACGAAGGCAAAGATTGACAATAAAAGCGTCCCCTTGCTCGACAACGTCAGGTACCACAGTTTTACAGGTGAGAGAGTGTGCCTCCCCAAACACCCAGCGTCAAAACAGAAGAAGATATCTGAAAGAATAATCAAGAATAGCAAAAAGTCGGCGACAAATAGCAATCAGAAAGGAGAAGGTGGGGGGGTGGAGAAGAAACCTGAAACACAAGGAAAAGTAAAAAGCCACCCAGCACAATTAGTGAAGGCGGCAGCAGGAGCATAAGGTTCAAAAGGACTGAGGACTGTCCTCTGGAGCATCACGCCTCTGGCAGCCGCCCACCAAGCCCCCTCACGACGGCAAAGGGAAGGAAAGGGAAGGGGGAGATAGACGAATAATTCAAGGTGGGTGGTGTGATAAAGAGCTCAACAAGGTGGCTATTGTGATGAACAGCTTAACAAGGTGTATGGTGGTGTGATGAATAACTCAAGGTGTATGATGATGTGGTGAATAACTGAAGGTAGGTGGTGTGATGAATAGCTCAAGAATGTAGGTGGTGTGATGAATAGCTCAACAAGGTGGGTAATGTGATGCATAGCTCAAGAAGGTGGGTGGTGGTGTGATGGATAGCTCAACAAAGTGGGTGGTGATGAATAGCTCAACGTGAAGGGTGGTGTGATGAATATCTCAACAAGGTGTGGTGGTATGATGAATAACCCAATGTGGGTAATGGTGGTGTGATGACTACCTCAATAATGTGGGCTGTAGTGTGATGAATAGTTCAACAAGGTGGGTGGTGGTGTGAATAGCTCAAGAAGGAGGGTATAGTGCGATGGGTGGCTCAACAAGGTGGGTGCTAGTGAGATGAACACCTCAACAAGGTCAGTGTTGGTGTGATGAATAGTTCAACAAGGTGGGTGGTGATGTAAATGACTCAACAAGGTGGGTGACGGTGTGAATAGCTTAACAATGTGGGTGGTGGTGTGATAAATAGCTCAGCAAAGTGGGTGGTGGAATGAATAGCTCAACAAGGTGGGTAGTGGAATGAATAGCTCAACAAGGTGGGTGGTGGAATGAATAGCTCAACAAGGTGGGTGGTGATATCATGAATAGATCAGCAAGGTGGATGATGGTGCATTGAATAACTCAAAACGGTAGATGGTTTGATGAATAGCTCAAAAGGTGGGTGGTGGTGATAAATAGTTCAACAAGGAGGGTGGTGTGATGAGTACCTCAACAAGGTGGGTGGGGTGATGAATACCTCTCCAAGGTGGGTGGTTATGGTCATCAATACCTCAACCTGATGGGTGGTGTGATGAGTACCTCAGTAAGGTGGTTGGTGTGATGAATACTACAACAAGGTGGGTGGTGATGTGTTGAAAAGCTGAGCATGGTGAGAGGTGGTGTTAATACCTCAACAAGGTAGATGGTGATGTGATGAGTGGCTCAACAAGGTGGGTGGTGGTGTTAGTAATTAATTATCAAAATAAGGCACCAAACCGGAAGGTTATGTAGTCCCATCAAATGTGCGGAATAATCACGGAATAATCATAGGGCGCAAAATATCACTAAGGATGCCAATATGAAAACAGAAACGCATTAGGCGAACGATATAAAAGTATCCGATTCACCAAGAATTCTATCAAGGGACAAGTAACCGCAAGGGTCGGTCGGAATGCAAGATACACGTTCGTCCTGGAAGTCAGGACATTCAACAAGGATATGCTCGACTGTAAGAGAGACAATGCAGTTTGCACAATAAGGAGTAGGGAGGCACTCCATTAAATGTCCGTGAGTTAAGCGTGTATGGCCAATACGCAACCTCGCCAGAGCCGTTTTCCACCACCGGTTACAGTGGTAGGAGGAAGGCCACGGGGACATACAACTCTTAACAGCACACAGTTTGTTACCAGTAACAGAAGACCAACAACCTTGCCAATGGGCAAGGATGGAGGAATGAATAACTGGGTAAAAGTCAGAATATGGAAAACCTTTACAGGAGATGGGATATGTGGAGATAGCTTCCTTAGTGGCAGCGTCCACACATTCATTAAAGGACACACCAATATAGCTGGGAACCCAGCAAAACTCCACTGTCTTAAATTTACTGGAGATATAAAACAGTCAAAACTGCATCTCGACTACCACCGGAGTGACTGGATTAAAGGACTCCAGAGCCATGAGGGCATTGCGAGAGTCAAATACACCAACAATGGAGGATTGACAGCAAGAAAGCAGTTGACGAAGAGCACAGAGAATAGCATAAAATTCTGCCGTGAAGATGCTAGTCTCCGGAGGCGACACATACAGGTGTGATCAGGAAAAACAACAGAGCAGCCTACACTGTCTTCAGACTTAGACCCATCGGTGAAGACGGAAATGGAGTGGGAGCGTGAGGAAAAAGTGTTCAAGGAAAAGGCTTTTTCGAACTGTAGAAGGGGTAAAAGCTTTTGTCACTTGGGTCAGGGTTTTACCAAACTTAGGAAGGGGAACCCTCCACGGGGGCAAGGAGGGAACAACACGCAGAGAAATATTGGTAACACTAACCGAAAGAGAATTTTGAAGGCTAGTCAACTGTACAGAAAGAGGGAGGTAGTGAAAGGGAACAGGGACCACGGGAGGGGCAGAAGTCAAAGCACAACATAGGCGGGGGTGGGTGGGTGAGAGGATGTTGTAAGGACCGCACAAAGTAGCAAAGACAGTAGCAATCATGGCGGTCCTTGAGAGACAGGACGCCGGCTTCAAAATATAGACTGAAGGTAAGAGTAGAACGAAAGGCACCTGAGCCGAGGCGTAACCTAGTATGGTGCAGAGCGTCAAGACGGCGCTGAGTAGGAGAAGCAGACGAGTAAACAGGGCATCTATAATCGAGTTTAGACAGAACGAGAGAGGAATGTAAAGAGAGGAGCGTGCATCTATCAGCTCCCCAAGAAATATGGGACAAGACCTTAAGGAGGTTAAGGGCCTTAGAACATTTAACTTGGAGATAAGAGATACAGGGCAACCAAGACAAACGAGTGTCAAAGATTAGCCCCAAGAGCTTAACAGAATCTTCGTACAAAGTGGGATGACCATAAAGTGGCAGAGGGGGACGAAGAACGACCTGCTTCCGAGTAAACGTCATAGCACAAGTCTCAGAAGTAGAGAACCTGAAGACATGATTGGTGGCCCAAGACGACATGGCATCAATCGCAAGTTGAAGGAAAGGCAAATCATCACCTCGACAGCAGAGGGCAAGATCGTCGACATAGAGAGCGGACAAGATGCCAGAGGGAAGGGAGGAAAAGAGACCATTGAGGGCAACCGGGAATAGTAGTGCTTAGAACACTACTTTGGGGTACACCTTCGTATTGCCGAAAAGAGGCAGAGAGAGTGGTACCAAGCCTCACTCTAAAGGAACGACTAGAGAGGAAGCTTTGGTGGAAGAGAAGATTACCACGAAAGCCAAAAGAACGAAGTTGGGACAGAATATGGTATCTCCAGGTGGAGTCGTATGCCTTTTCCAGGAAAAAAGGACAGCAACAACGGAGGTCTTCGCAGCAAATAGGAGGTCTATACAAATATAGACCTCCAAGTTCACCAAAACATCAGTCATGCGTGGCACTTGCGAAAACCAAGTTGAGAAGGGGAGAGATGGTGATAGTGTTTAAGAACCACATCAGACGGACATTGACCATGCATTCAAAAGAGTTTGCAGATTCAACTCGTGACGACAATGGGGCAGAAGTCCTTAGGGGGATGACCCCAGAGATCCCAGTTTTAAGAACTGGGAGAACAACCGCATCGAGCCAGCCCTGAGGGACTGACGACTCCCAGACAAGGTTATACATATTCAGTAAATACTGAGACGTGCATGGAGGAAGATAGCAAAGCATCTCACAATGAATGTCATCTGAGCCTGCTGTCATAGAACCACAGAGGGTCAGAGCAAACTGAAGTTCGGATTGAGAAGGGATCATTATAGGGAAATCGGATATGAGTACGGAAATCTAATGGATGAGATTCAAGAGCGGCCTTACGAAAGAGGAAGGATTGAGGAAGGTGAGAACCGAAGCCAACAGCCGAAAAGTGGGAACCCAGTTCGAGCGCGACCATCACTGGATCCGCCACAAGAGTACCACGGAGGTGAAGGACCGGTGAGACATCTGGAACAAACTTATCCGTAATCTTGCGGATTTTCTTCCAGATCTGTGGCAGAGGAGTATCACACGTAATGGTGATGCCGTAAGATTTCCAATCAGGGTTAGAGGGCATGGGTAAACTTAGTAAGGACGATAAAGTTAAGGGAGCGGGAGGACAGACCAGAGGGGGACGGACAGGGTCAAGAGTAAGAGACAACAGAGAGGGGTGGTCAAGAACAGAAGGGGAAAGGGGGGGGGGCAGAACCAGGGAAGCGCACCTCAGCAAGGGCAGCAACCGAAAGAATCAGGGGACTAAAGGAACTTCCATAGCTGGGACAGGAGGCCCAACCACCAAAATGGGAGGGGGACGCTGTGATAGTGGGGGGCGAGGAAGAAACCGATGCCTTCTTACCCACCGGGGAGGTGGAAGAAGAGGAGTCAGGCTTATGTTTCTGACTCAAATAAACAGGTATAAGCAGCAACATACTGGGCAACAGACTCAATTGTCTCAACAGAAGAGGAACGGGAGTGAACATGAAGATTGCGGGAGTAAACATGAAGATTGTGGAGAGAATGATGGGACAACAGCCTGGACAGACAGGCGGTGTGTAGGGTCAATGGACAGGGGGGAGGGCTGAGAAGGAAAAGAGGGAAGACGGGAAAGAAGACATAGGAGACATAGCAGACTGGGAAGGAAGGAGGGAAACACCAGATGGAGAACCAGGAGGACCCGGTGGTTCAGAACAGAAGGGAGCAGGTGAGGTGGTGGTGGGTGTATCCCGGTATAAAGCCTGGAAACGGTCGAGACTGAGAAAGGAGGGAAGGGTGAGAAAAAGGTCGAACGCAGAACACGAGCATCACGTTAGTGAAAGAGGAGTCACGGTGGACTTGGCACCTTGCTTCAGGAAAAGACAAACAAGCATGGTGCTTCAAACTTAGTATGGCTTCCTCAAATTTGTAGTGTATACACTTGCGGGAGAAGGTAGAGTGGGCATCACCGCAATTGAGACATCGAACTTGGGGAAAAGAGCACTCAGCCTTAGAATGATCTTAGTCCCAACATATGGGGCATAGGCACGCCACACTTATGCATCTGAGGGCACCATGTTCAAATTTCCAGAATTTATTGCAAAGCCTAGGAGAGGGAATGTATTCCTGAACGGAGCAACGGGCACTAGCAAAAATTATAAAGGCTGAAAGGTCATGCCATCAAGTCATTTTTACAACTCGAAGAGGCGGACGACGATGACCACAAGGGGGTCGGGTGAACGTATCAATCTGGAGGACAGAATGGACACGGGCTTCAAGGATATGTTTAATATCCTTTTGTCAGTCTTTTATGTCCCTAACACCAGTCACAACATGGTGTGGGAGGATAAGTGCCAATACTGGCATTTAACCGGGCCTTTCTAGACATCCTAACTGGGTCTCTCCAATGGTGGACAATGCAGCTAGGGGCATAGCTGCATCCTGACAAGGAGCAGCGACGACGCGTGTACCAAATCGGCTGGGATGTGTTGAACGTATTAGCACTGGAAGGGATTGTGCGAGGGTGAATGTGGGGGATTCGGCGTCGAGCACCCCCAATGAGAGAGTGGAGGTGGGTGGTAAATGGTGCAGTTGTCACAATGAGAGAAGTAGCCACCCGAAGTTATAAGGTGGTCACCACAAGGGGCTTAAGGCTCAATCCTACCACTGAGGAGGAAGGGAAGCAGAGGGGGGGTTAGTCAGGCGGGTCCAAGGAGTAGCTTGGTCTGGGCCAAATGTAACGGGAGCTACACAACCTGGTCTTCCAACAAAGTCCAACTCAGGAGCTTGGTCGCCCACCCCACAAGCCTTAGAAGTTATAAGAGGATAATTCAGCAGCATAGAAACGAGGAGGTAATAATTTCATTTACGAATGAGCCCCCATACCCCACCATAGAGCCACAATTAGAGGATAAGGACACCCAACATGAAACAAGCTGAGGCCCTCTAGGGATGCATCATGAGTATACACCTCACAATTGCCACCTTATGCACCATCAGTCCATCGAGATCAGGTTCAGCAACGAAAGGATTGACAAAAAAGCGTCCAATCACTCACAATGTAGGGTTCCACAGTTTTACGGGTGAGTGAGCGCCTCCCCAAACTCCAGGGCGTTAAAACAGATGTTCGAATGAAGATTCAAGAATGGCAAAAGGTCGACAGGAAAGACAATGAGAAAGGAGAAGGGGGAGGAAAAACGAAACATAAGGAAGAGAAAATAGTGACCAGGACAATTAGTAAAGATGGCAGCAGGAGCATAAGGCTTCAAAAGGACAGAGGATCGTCCCATGGAGCACATTACATCCCGGTAGCCGCGTACCAAGCCCCCTTACAATGACAACAGGCTGGAAAGAAAGTGGGGATGGGGGTGACATCAATACCTAACAAGGTAAAAGGGTGGATTGTGGTATCATCAATACCTCAACAGTGTGTGTGTGATGTGATTCATAACTTAACAAGTTAATGAAAATAAGGTATTGAACAAGGATTTTTTTATTATATCAGGTCAAACTTTCACATTAGTGACAAATACATTTCAGAGAAGTAAATTTCCCTTGCAATAGACATAATTAAATGTTACTAAAAAGTGTCCTTTTTAACAAACATGACTACATATTTAGCAGTACATGGGAAGAAACATTTTGTATAATAATGTTATGAAGGTTACAATCTTGTTGAACACATGTGATCTTTTTACACTAAGTAGGGTGGGAACATTTTGTATAATAATGTGTTGAAGGTTAGAATATGGTGGGGGACACGTGGTCTTATTACACAAGTGGGTGAAAATACAAGTAATCATATTGTTTATATAACAAATTATAAGACTATTATTAGCTCTGAAAACAATACGACATTCATATTCCAACTGAGTTTTTTATGCAATTAAAACTGAACTAATTAACATAATTTATTGCATACTATCCTTTAAAAAATAATCCTTTTCAGCCAAAATTACAAATATATATTACTTTTCCTTCAGGAATTCAAAACGTTTATTGAATATTGCAAATAGCCATTCTTCAGAAGTGCTTGAACATAATACTACAATATGAACATATATTTTTGAATGAGATATGTGCAACACCGCTTTTGTTTACAAATAATATATCAAACATTATATATTTGCAGTCATTGATAATTTAGGCCACGTTATGTCTTTAGTTTAATTCTTTTCTGATTAACTTATATTTACGATTATTGCACTTAAGTGGTTTTGTAATTATTTCCATGGAAACAAATAAATCATCAATCTTTTGAAGGTTAATAACATTAGACTTTCTTCTGACATAAAACTAAGGTGAGAAACATTGATCTTTCATAAACCTGATTCTTGCTAGTAGGTGCTTGTCCCATTTTCTTCTAAAACATTCTTTCATGGTCATTTCTTCCTTGATTCTCGTCAAACTCTTCAACCTTAGCAATCTTGTGCAACGCCTTCTCTAATGTTAAGCGAACAGCACACCTAAAAAAAATAACAAATCAGCTAAATTTCATAACATACTCGATAATTAAAGGATAAAAAAGGTATACAGCAAACTGTTGTAGTCATAATATCACGATGGATATCACAAACATAAAATGGGTGTAACATGTTATATTTATTCCTGCAAATCACATAAGGTCTGTTAATGGAACTCTCCTCCTTTGAGGAGACGGACTTATGTGGAATCCTCTCCCAGATACATCAACTTTGAGATTGCCTCGGGTGGAATCCTCTCCTAGATATGTCAACTTATTAAGTGTCAACGACTTCATAGGGCACTTTAAGCATTATATATTTCAGACGTAGATTTTGTTAAGAGAACAAGTTACACGGTGGCAAATTATTGCATTGAAAAATATTATGTAATGAGTATTTACCCAGCAGGAATATAAGGAAAGTAGTTAAAAAAGGATATGACAAGATTTATAATAGTCAAAACTATTAATGAAGTTTGTAGTGAGGGCATGTTAGCAACTATCTAGAGACGGAACTCTGAATATTGCTACTCACTAGGTGGCGTGTGGCGGTGCACTGAATGTATCCACCACGTGGCGGTGCACTGAATGTATCCACCACGTGGCGGTGCACTGAATGTATCCACCACGTGGCGGTGCACTGAATGTATCCACCACGTGGCGGTGCACTGAATGTATCCACCACGTGGCGGTGCACTGAATGTATCCACCACGTGGCGGTGCACTGAATGTATCCACCACGTGGCGGTGCACTCAGTGTACCCACCACGAACCCTGTGGTCCCGGGTTCGATCCCGGGCGCCGGCGAGAAACAATGGGCAGAGTTTCTTTCACCCTATGCCCCTGTTACCTAGCAGTAAAATAGGTACCTGGGTGTTAGTCAGCTGTCACGGGCTGCTTCCTGGGGGTGGAGGCCTGGTCGAGGACCGGGCCGCGGGGACACTAAAGCCCCGAAATCATCTCAAGATAACCTCAAGATAACCACGTGGCGGTGCACTGAGTGTACCCACCACCTGGCAGTGCACTGAGTGTATCCACCATGTGGCAGTGCACTCAGTGTATCCACCATGTGGCGGTGCACTGAATATATCCACCACGTGGCGATGCACTGAATGTATCCACCATGTGGCGGTGCACTGAGTGTACCCACCACCTGGCAGTGCACTGAGTGTATCCACCATGTGGCGGTGCACTGAGTGTATCCACCATGTGGCGATGCACTGAATGTATCCACCATGTGGCGGTGCACTGAGTGTATCCACCACGTGGCGGTGCACTGAGTGTATCCACCATGTGGCGGTGCACTGAGTGTATCCACCATGTGGCGGTGCACTGAGTGTATCCACCATGTGGCGGTGCACTCAGTGTATCCACCTTGTGGCGGTGCACTCAAGTGTATCCACCATGTGGCGGTGCACTAAAGTGTATCCACTATGTGGCGGTGCACTCAGTGTATCCACCTTGTGGCGGTGCACTCAGTGTATCCACCATGTGGCGGTGCACTCAAGTGTATCCACCATGTGGCGGTGCACTCAGTGTATCCACCATGTGGTGGTGCACACAGTGTATCCACCACATGGCGGTGCACTGAGTGTAGCCACCAAGGAGCCGGTTGGCCGAGCGGACAGCACGCTGGACTTGTGATCCTGTGGTCCCGGGTTCGATCCCAGGCGCCGGCGAGAAACAATGGGCAGAGTTTCTTTCACCCTATGCCCCTGTTACCTAGCAGTAAAATAGGTACCTGGGTGTTAGTCAGCTGTCACGGGCTGCTTCCTGGGGGTGGAGGCCTGGTCGAAGACCGGGCCGCGGGGACACTAAAGCCCCGAAATCATCTCAAGATAATCTCATGAAAAACCATGTGGCGGTGCATTGAGTGTATCCACCACGTGGCGGTGCACTGAGTGTATTCACCACGTGGTGGCGGTGCACTGAGTGTATCCACAACGTGGCGGTGCACTGAGTGTATCCACCATGTGGCGTGTACTGAGTATCCACCATGTGGCGGTGCACTGACTGTATCCACCACGTGGCGGTGCACTGAGTGTATCCACCATGTGGCAGTGCACTGAGTGTATCTACCACGTGGCGTGTACTGAGTATCCACCATGTGGCGGTGCACTGAGTGTATCCACCATGTGGCGTGTACTGAGTATCCACCATGTGGCAGTGCACTCAGTGTATCCACCACGTGGCGGTGCACTGAGTGTATCCACCATGTGGCGTGTACTGAGTATCCACCATGTGGTGGTGCACTGAGTGTATCCACCACGTGGCGGTGCACTGAGTGTATCCACCATGTGGCAGTGCACTGAGTGTATTTACCACGTGGCGTGTACTGAGTATCCACCATGTGGCGGTGCACTGAGTGTATCCACCATGTGGCGTGTACTGAGTATCCACCATGTGGCAGTACACTCAGTGTATCCACCACGTGGCGGTGCACTGAGTGTATCCACCATGTGGCGTGTACTGAGTATCCACCATGTGGCGGTACACTGAGTGTATCCACCATGTGGCAGTGCACTGAGTGTATCTACCACGTGGCGCGTACTGAGTATCCACCACATGGCGGTGCACTGAGTGTATCCACCACGTGGCGTGTACTAAGTATCCACCATGTGGCGGTGCACTCTGTGTATCCACCACATGGCGGTGCACTGAGTGTATCCACCACGTGGCGTGTACTGAGTATCCACCATGTGGCGGTGCACTCTGTGTATCCACCACATGGCGGTGCACTGAGTGTATCCACCACGTGGCGTGTACTGAGTATCCACCATGTGGCGCCCGCCAAACACACACCCAAACTACGACGTTGGTACAACGTTCGAACAAGTTTTAACACCTCCTAACCAGTTATAACAACAAATATAGCAAGTTGTAACAACGTTCTAATACGTCATAAACACGTTAAGCCAAGATGTAACAACTTTATTACAAGTTGTAACAAGCGGAAAATAGAGACAGTTACGGTTTGTGTTTCCAGGGCGGTGCACTCTGTGTATCCACCACGTGGCGGTGCACTGAGTGTATCCACCACGTGGCGGTGCACTGAGTGTATCCACCACGTGGCGGTGCACTGAGTGTATCCACCACGTGGCAGTGCACTGAGTGTATCCACCACGTGGCGTGTACTGAGTATCCACCATGTGGCGGTGCACTCTGTGTACCGCCACGTGGTTGATACACTCAGTGTACCGCCACGTGGTTGATACACTCAGTGTATCCACCACGTGGCGGTACACTGAGTGTATCAACCACGTGGCGGTACACTGAGTGTATCAACCACGTGGCGGTGCACTGAATGTATCCACCACGTGGCGGTGCACTGAGTGTATCCACCACGTGGCGTGTACTGAGTGTATCCACCACGTGGCGGTACACTCAGTGTATCCACCACGTGGCGTGTACTGAGTATCCACCATGTGGCAGTGCACTCAGTGTATCTACCACGTGGCGGTGCACTCAATGTATCCACCACGTGGCGGTGCACTCAGTGTATCCATTAAGTGATGATGCACCGAATGTATCCACCAAGTGGCAGTGCACTGACTGTAACCATAATGTAGCGGTGCACTAAGTGTAACCCCAAAGTAGCAGTGAACTGAGTGGAACCACAAAGTAATGGTGTACTGATTGTATCCGCCACACGGTGGGGCATTGAGTGTAATCACATAGTAGCGGAGCACTGAGTGTAACCACACAGTAGCGGTGCACTGAGTGTAACCACAATCACCCTCAGCTTCCAGTTGATCATTTCATGTAACAAAACCAATTAAGGTCTCAGGTGTTGCACCTGAATAGACAACCAGAGAACCTGAAATTGTACCATGGAATAATCCAACAACAGCTCGAAAACAAATTCATCGAAGTTGTAACTAATGATAACTCTAAGGAGAGACACTATTTGTTACACCACGTCGTACTGAAAGACTCGGTTAAAACCCTGATCAGGATAGTGTTTAACTTAGGTGATAAGACAAAACAAAATAGTGTCTCGTTGAATGACTGCCTTCAAACAGGTCCAAGCCTAACACAAGGGCTATATGATGAGCTGTTAAAATTCCACATAAGTATTTATGCATACACGGCCAACATAAGTAAGGCATTCCTTATGGTAGGTCTCCAAGAAGAAGACTGTAACTATACAAAGTTCCTATGAATAAAGGAGCTTAAAGAACCAAACAGTAAAATAATCACATACAGGTTTGCATCAGTTTTGCTCGGTGCTACTTCTTCACCATTTCTGCTCCAAACAACTTTAGATATGCATTTTAAGAAGCCTTATAGCCAAAATAAAACTGAAATTAGCAACAACCTGTATGTGGACAACTTCCAAGGAACTATCAGCAGAGACGAGAAACGCTATATATGATGAGGCCACTCGAGAATTGTTGGGAGCAAATATGCTTCTCCAGTCGTGGGCCTCTAATAATGTCAAATTAAATCAACTGATTGAATCAGAATTTCCTGATTACAAGTACCCGAGAAGATTAAGGCACTAAGTGTCGAATGGGATACAACTTCAGATCCGTTGACCATCAAATCAACGGAACTAGATACCACCAACTTAACAATAGGGAAACTACTATCACAAGTCAGTAAGCCTTTCAACCCCTTGGGACTAATAAACCCCATACCAATAAAGGGAAAGTTGATCATGCAAGAATTCTGGCAAGCCAAAAATAGGTCAGGACAATTCCCTAACAACTGCCTTACAAGAAAAATGGCAGTAACTAACAACGGATCTAAGTGTCCGAAACAACCAAGCTTCCTCGTATCATGAAGACTAACCAGCCTGTCAAGCTTTATGTGTTCTGTGACACCCCGGAAAGGCATATGGAAAAGGCATATGTTACCGTAGTATATCTAGCATCGAACGAGCAGGCAGCTCTCTCATGCTTGGCTTAGATCCAAAGCTAGGGAGGCACTGTTAAAGAAACGGTCAGTGCCACAGATATAATTAACTGCCCTACTGTTAGGTGTCAGACTGGCTCATTATCTGACCAAAACTTTAAATAACCTCCAATTTGAAGAAACAGTGGTATGGTCAGATAATGAAGTACTACAGTGGGTGAGAAATAATAACAAAACTCCCTACGTGAGTAACCGCATTACGGAAATCCAAAAATTGTCAGCAGGGTACAAATTGAGATATATACCCACCAAAGAGAATCCAGCTGACTACCTCTCCAGAGACCCTGACTTTACAGCAATTAGCCAAAGCTGAGAAGTTGTTCAATGGATTTTAGTGGCTAGGCAGTGACCAGTGGCCTAAATAAAAGCCACACGTCATTGTAACCAATGTTACTGTTCCCACTGAGACACCAGAACCACCTTGGATCTTGGCAATTGATCCTAATCAATACTCTAAACTGAATAAACTACTAGGTGTCACACAAATGGGTGTTTGTTTCCTAAACAAAATAGGAATCAAATATCAATTCCCTTGTCCCTTAACCCTCGGGCCGCTAGGAGTCGAAATGGGATTAACACCCACAGGAGCAACAAAAAAAAAATCCCATTTCTTTTCTTTTTAATCTCTTTATTTGTGTTCCCTGAGTACGGGAAAAATAATAAACAAATTTAATTGCACTTACCATTGACGTAAATGAGCCGAGAAGATAGGCGATGACGTCACGCCTCATCTTCGCTGGACCGTTGTGCGCCCGGGGTGAGTCACCGCGAATTTATTTTCGCGTTATTATTTACAGTATCTATGGCGTATTTTACACCCATTTTTTTCACTGGTGTGGTTCAATATGTTCTCACATGAATATATATTATGATAAAACTGTTGTCAATGTATATTGTATCCACATATTAGTGTCACAAATATTTGCACAAAAGTTTTATTTCTCAATAAAATATACAATTTCTTATGATTTATTTCCACTATATACACCCACTTATTCTGCATTTACATGTTTTGGCACTAGTCTTGGAAATTTAGAAGTCATCAAGACTGTGATACTCGTTGAGACATTGGACATGGCACAGAGGGACCTGACACGCTATGCACCAAGTCATAGCGTGAAGTCATCTCCATTTTTCTTTTCTGTTCCCTCTTGGTTGTTGACCAGCATACAACACATGCACGCTGGCCTACTACACACTTTCCAGTTGGGGGTAAAAACCTGAGATTGTGTGTCAAAAAGGCATCCCTGTAAGCAAGCCCGGGTGTTGGAGCATGGTGCAATACCGGCTTCAGAATGGGCCTCTGTATGCCACGAATTACTTTGCCAAACTTCTGTAGTAACTGTATTACTCCAGTAAAATTGAATGCACGGAAATTATGTTTACCACCTGTTTTGACAAGATACATATTGTAACTGTTCAGCATTGTTACGTCAACAAGGTGGAAAAACATTTTCTTGGTCCACTTCACTGTTTTCCGTACACACTCTACTGTCCCCACCATCATATCACATTAATCCACCAAACACATGTTTATGTTATAGTCCAAGACACAATCTGGCTTATAGATTAGTTCTCTGGTGGTTCTGTTCACCTTGACACTGTCCAGCATTGTTCCAGTGTGAATGGTGGTCAACATGTTCACTTCACGCCTGTCTTACCACCGCCCTGAAAGTATTCCACCTATTTTTCTGAGCTCGCAATCACCAACCTGCATAGCACCTGGAAACACTGGCATTTCCCTTCGTTTTGCCTTCACTGTGCCACACACTGCAGTTCTATTATCAAGCAAAAATCTTGTTAGCAAGGGACTGGTATAATAGTTATCTGTGTATAATATGAGGCCCTTGTTTAGATATGGTGCAAGTAGTGCCTTCACAACACTACCTGAGAAACCATGTTGGTCATTAGCAGGAATGTCTACATTTGTACCCGTATACATTATCATGTGTAACACCATTCCTGTTTCACAGTCACAGAGTACAAAGAATTTCAATCCAAATCGGTGGCGTTTGGGGGGAATATACTGCTTGAAGGCAAAACGTCCTTTGAAAAGCACAAGGGATTCGTCAATCACAAGCTTCTGAGCTGGTACATAGAAATCCCTGTACTTTCCGATAACTTCATTCAGGACGTGCCTTACCTTCCAAAGTCAATCGTCATCATTTGCAAAGTGAAGACGCCTGAGAATTATTGCAAATCGGTCTCGAGACATATATTTGCCGAACATCAGTGTTGGAACAGTGTGGTCTTTGCTCCAATAATGCTCGATTACGTGTTTGACACAATGTTTCATCATTGTGTCAAACACAATGCCAAAAACACATACATTTCACCTAAAGTCGTATCATTCCATCTCTGCAAACGTGAATAATCGTATAACTCCTCCTCATCAATGAGATCAGTCGCATATTTGTTCGTTTCATGAACAATATATTCCATTAGCGGCTCATCAAAATATGCAGTAAAATAGTCCATTTCACAAAAATATTTGCACCTTTATCAGGGAAAATGTCTGTAATTCCAACATTCAAATTATCAAAAACAGGAATTTGTGGAACAAAATCTGTCCCATCACTCCACACAAAAACACCGGGTGTCTTTCGAGAGCCAATAGCGGCACCACGGCGAGGGTACAGTGGACCAGGAGCTGAACCAGGTCTAGGAACAGTAAAGGCGGGCAGGAAGGTGATGGAAAATTACTCGATGTTGAGGGTCTTTTTTTCATGTGGTGCCATGCGGTGCCGCATGGCTTGGTCAGATGCTGCTGACGAGACAAGTTGTCGCTTGGCAACACCACACACTCCACTTGCACTAGTGAAACTATTTTCTGATTCTAAGTCACTAAAACCGGAAAAAGATTCACCTTCTTCAGACTCGTCGAGCAAAACATCAATATCTTGCAAGGGAGCACATCAACTGTGTGGTCTTGCACAAATTGGGGTCAAGTGAGGGCGAGGAGGCATGGGCGAGATGCTAGGCCTAGCCCTGGTGGAGCCAGCATGTTCACATTCGTCGTTGGTCGTATCCACCTCTGAAGGCTGTGTGTAGTCATGATCAAAGTCTGAGTCATCAATATCAGACTCATCACCATCCGGGAACAAATTACGATTAATTTCATCCTCGGTCAGAGGTCGCGAGGACGGGGCGTTTAAATTATAGTGGTAGACACGAAAGCATATATAAATGATGTGCGCGGTTTTGGTTTTGTCACTGATATCATATATATATATATATATATATATATATATATATATATATATATATATTATATATAATATAATATATATATTATATATATATATATATATAATATATATATATATATATTATAATTATAATATATATATTATATATATATACTATATATATATATATATATATATATATATATATATATATATATATATATATATATATATATATATTATATATATATATTATATAGATATATTATATTATAGTATATATATATATATAGTATATATATATATATTATATATATATAGTATATATATATTAGTAATATATATTAGTATATATATATATATATATATATAGCATCTCGCCCATGCCTCCTCGCCCTCACTTGACCCCAATTTGTGCAAGACCACACAGTTGATGTGCTCCCTTGCAAGATATTGATGTTTTGCTCGACGAGTCTGAAGAAGGTGAATCTTTTTCCGGTTTTAGTGACTTAGAATCAGAAAATAGTTTCACTAGTGCAAGTGGAGTGTGTGGTGTTGCCAAGCGACAACTTGTCTCGTCAGCAGCATCTGACTATATATATATATATATAGTATATATATATATATTATATATATATATATATATATATATATATATATATATATATATATATATATAATATATATATATATATATATATATATATATATATATATATATATATATATATATAGTATATATATATATATATATATATATATATATATATATATATATATATATATATATATATATATATATATATATATATATATAGTATATAGTATATAGTATATATATATATATATATATATATATATATATTATATATATATAGATATATATATATATATATATATATATATATATATATATATAGTGTATATATATATATATATAATATATATATATATATATATACATATATATATATATATATATATTATATATATATATATATTATATATATATATATTATATATATATATATATATATGGTCGCCAGACTGTAGATTCCATAATCAAATTTTGTAGTCTGCTGGAGGTACGACACTCGGAACGGAATGAGTTGTCCACCTTTGCCCTTTTGAGACCACTGGGGTAGACTACACAGCTCTAACACTAACATGCACTAAAGACATTGTTCCAGTGAAGGTGTACATCTGCCTATTCACATGTGCCACAACAAGGAGAGTACATATAAAAGTGACTCCCGACATGAGTGCTGAGGCATTCATACAGGCTTTCCGCAGGTTTGCTGCCCATCGATCCTGCCCCAATGGTGGCAGTGGAAGCATGTCTGAGGGAAATCTGGAATCACAAAGCGGTACACAATGTTCTGAATCAACGGCAGTGTCACTGGAAGTTTATACCCCACAGAGCACAATGGCATGGAGGCTTCTACGAATGGATGGTGGGCACAGTGAAACGCTGTCTGTGAAAAGCCTTCCACCATCAAAGGATAGATCTCCAGTAGCTACAAACCATTGTCACTGAAATTGAATCTTAGGTCAATAACAGACCACTGACCAACCTCTTTTGGCGATCTCTCGCAACGTGAGTCACTGAGTCCATCTCACCTGATGTTCAGAGACTTCCTAGCCTCTAGCATTCCTCATGGACGAGGGACCAGAAGATCCTTCATATGTAGGAGAGTGACTTGGTTTAGAGCTATAAACATCTGTCACGAGTAACTAGTCGGTTGTATGACATTTGGACTAGAGAATACCTAACTGCTCTGAGAGTATCATTACGGGGCAAACAACCTATACAACAAAATTAACTTAAAACCTGGAGACATTGTTCTGGTGGACAGTGGTGAACCACACTAAAGGTGGCCTATAGGTCATATAGTCTCTCTTTATCCAAACAACCAGGGTATCTTGAGAATAGTGCAAGTAAAGTGTTGCGGCACCACTACTGTCAAAACCTTAGAGAAACTAATTCCTCTGGAGCTAGCAGGGAACTAAGTTGCTTAAAGAACCATTCCCCATCCCCCCCAACCTACAGCTCCAGAATGTCCAGAAAGGACAGCAGCAGCAGCACAACAGTGCAAATTAGAGATTAAACCGTATTATAACTGAAGTAGTTTAGTACCACCAGTTAGCAGGAAAATGAGATTGCCTAGAGACTTCCAACACCTGCAACTCTAGTGTGAGACGTCCGTCAAATACAAACTGACCTTCAAACATGTCACTAATATAATCTCAGATTTATTGTATAATTCAAACATGTCCTCTTGCAAATTACGTCTGAATTTGGCCGCTTGCCCGTATGGTGAAAAATGGATGTAGTTTGGAAGTGAAAAATAATTGAAAATAAAAAAAAATACCCCAAAAACAGTAAGTTAAGGGTCTTCTGGTAGGTTAGGAGGGCAGGAAGTTCTCCTAAGGTTTCAAAACGTTGTGAAAACCGTGAATTGAAAATTTCCTCTCATAACTTAAGCGAGTAAGCCGGAGGATTCTAAACAGAAAACGGGACAGTACGTCACTTTCATGAGCCGATTTCATTTCAAATTACGTTCATTTTTGGCCATAGCATGCATACGAGCGAAAAGCGACGTTATTTTAAGAGGATGGGTTGATAAGTCTGATGAGTATCAATGTTTGTCAGGTCTAAACAGTGAACTCCGACTCGAGTTCCCCCCCCCCTTCCCCTGGAATTATACTGCAAATTCCGACACGAAATTACAAACACCTAGCATACCAAGCCAAAACAGTTATATTGGGAACATACTAATATTACTAACCCACTAACCATCATATGACAAGTCATTAAAGAAATTAAGTTTAGTAAGAAGGGCATGGCTTCTCAGAGAAAATGGGATGTTGCCACGTCAGCAAACTCGCTATTTAGCCACAATATTTCTTTAATGAAAACATAAAACTTCCAGTCTATGCGTTAAATATCATAATAAGCATTCTTTAGAACTGGATTTATTAATTAAATGCCAAACAAATCCAAGGTCTACTTCTAAAAGTCCCTAATAAGGAATTCAGAACCATTCTGATGGATGCATCCCCAGCAGAGTCTTGGAAGGAGACGCGACGCCATTGTGTGCTTGACCAGGCAGACGCCAACACACAGATAACACATCTCCAGTCAACACGTGCACGTATCATCCATACTTCTCACAAATTTTGTGATATAGAAACCACACAAGTCCGCTCAACCCATGATTTCGCTACCTTAGGAAGTATTGTACCCAGTCTATTAGTAGACTATATAAATTCTATTTGTCATTATTATTAAATATTTGTAGTCCGGGTTATAATGCAAGAGAAAAAACAAGTGCAGTTCAAGGGAAGAAGAATTAACATCAATTTTATCTTTGGCAACACGAGACATTCACAGTCGCCATTAAGGCCCCACCCAGCAAGATCCCAAACACATGACTGTAGGATGCCCAATATCTATTATAAAGTTATCGATTTATGAGCGGACATGGTTACCAGTTAACTAACCCATTCTGCAGTAAATTAGCCTCTAGTAACCTATTGTTGTTAATCGATTTATTGATAAGCTACGTACATAAACCCCCCATACTTGTGAGCAGGATAACACCTAGAAGGATAAATTAATATAATACAGTCCATTTTTAATTAATAACAATAAAGTTTAATAAATTAATAATGTAAAAATATGCAAGTAAAATCCTGTTTGGAAAATTCCCCAGTGTCTGTAACATCTGAGGCAGATGTTAAGTCGTCTGCCTCTAAATATCATCATTGACGTGCATGGACAATCTACTTTATGACATTAACACTTTTTTATTTATATATATTTTGTGATGTAAGTGTATGTCATGACCCAGCATATACCAGTTATGACTGGAGTCTGGCCCTAGCTTCGGTAGGGGTCGGACGTGTTGCATTGGCGCTCCAGCAGTTGGTGTTGTTTGCCAGTTCAGCCGATGAGGGTGCTGACGTAGCTTTACGATGGGGGTCCCTCTACCCCCTGTCGTCCGGGCTCAGTCTGTGGGACTAGAGTTCTCTGTGCGGGCTGGTTACCCGGAGATTGCACTGGCTTGTGAGATGCTCTCTGTCCCTGTGTTTGCGATTGATGGGGTCGAGTTGGTAACGGCCCGTAGGGCGATTGTGAAGTTCACAGAGGAGGTGGCGTATCGTGATTTTCTCCGGCGATACGAGGGGCGGACATTACCCCTGCCGGATGGTGCGGGCACTGTAACCCTCTCTGATAGAAGTGGTGCACTTACTTACGTCAGTGTGCATGGGGCTCCTTTGGAGTTTCCAGAGGGTCTGCTACGGCGGTATTTCGGCCGGTTTGGCGCAGTAGTTAGTGTGAGGGTGAACGTGGTGTCTTCTAGTCCTCCTAAGGGTGTGAGGTCTAACATTCGCACCCTGGGCATGAGACTCCGGGCGGATATTCCATCCTCTATGCGCTTTATGGGGTACAACGTTCGGGTGTTTTACGCCCGCCAGCCGCAGACGTGTTATCGTTGTGGTCTTTTGGGCCATCAGGCTGCTGCCTGTTCTGCACCTGCCGTTGTACCAGTGAATCTCTTCAGTGAGGAGGATTTTCCGCCACTTCCTGTGGGGGATGATTCGGTGGATGTGGACGTCTCTTCGGCTTATGAGGTGCCCTCTGTTTCAGCTGTTGCTCCGCCTGTTGCGCCCCCTGTTGTTGTCGCCTCTACTCCGGTGGTTGTGTCCTCACCTAGTGCTCAGCCAATTCCGGCTGGTGTCCCTGAGCCTCTTCCGTCTGCTTGGGCCCCTCGTCTTCCGGTTCTTCCTCTGCTGCGCCTGTCCTGGTCCCTGCACCCTCGCCGTCTGTGCTGGGTGATGGGGTGGATTCAGAGCCTCCTGCTGTGTGTGGTCCGGTTCCCCCTGTGGTAGAGGCTGCTGCCGTTCTGCGACGGGCGTTGGTTCGCCCGGTTCGTGAGGCCTGTGGTTTTGGGTCCGCCTCCGGCTGTGAGGATGTGCGGCCAGTGCCCAAGCGTTCCAGGCGTTCTTCTACTGCTTGGGCTGATGTGGAGGACTACGACGCAGGTGGAGCTTCGGGCGATGATGTGGCAATTCCGAGTGCTTTGCGCTCTACGTCGCTGGTGGTGGTTGATATCCATGTGTCTGCTGTTGACGATGGTTGTGCGCTGATTTACCTCCTGTTCTTTCTCCTGCAGAAAGTTCTACGCAGTGGGAGGTGGTTGCTCCTACAGACGTGGGTGGTGTGGGTTCTGGTGCGAACCGAGGCATCAAGCTGGTGCTGAAGGATGCCAAGCATGGGGGGTCCCAGCAGGTACAACGTTCGGTGGTTGACGCGGGGCCCTGTGAGGCAGCCGAGGAGGCTCCCAGTGCGCTGCCCATTGCCCGGCCTCGTGGGGAGGAGCCTCTCCCAATCGTCTTGGCCTCCGGAGTGGCGCATGGTGATGAGCATCCTTTGCGGTTTGACATTGTTGACCGCATGCGTCCTGTTCTGTGGTGCCCTTCTTCCATCTGGATTCGACGGGCTCGGTGTTTTATTGTGGGTGTGCCGGAGTTAATGCCTGATCCTCGTAGGTTCGTAATGAACCTGTTTCGGAGGACGTCATGTTACTTTGGGAGGCGTATTGTATTCGATTCCCGGCGGCGGAGTGGCCGGATAAGTATGAGAAATTTTAGTAGTCTGTGTGCTTGCTGTGTGTTTGGTGTGTGCTTGGACCTGTGGTTTGTTTGCAATGTGTTGTACCTATTGTGCGCCCTTCAGGCCGGTGTTATGTTTGTTCTCGTGACCGTTGTTTTGTTGTCTTTTTCATTATATTTCTGTTTTTGTTGTCGGCCCTTCATTCCGGTGTTTAGTGTCTTTGTATAAATTTGTATTGATTTGTTTTGTGCTGAAGTGTCTTGTTATGTTTCTTGATCTTTGTTGTTTTATTCTCGGTCCTTCAGGCCAGTGCATGTATGTTGTTGTGTTTGTGCCTGTTTTGTTTTCAGGTGTGCGTGTTTTGCTTGTTTATTATTATTGTTTATTTTGTCCTCGCTTTTTGTTTACGGGGCGGATGGCTTGGTGTGTGTTTTTTATTCCTGTATTGTTTGTGCTGTGTGTTTGACCTGGTGTTTTTATATTGCTTTACCTGTTGTACATGTTTGTTCTTTATGTTTTGTTTGGAATGTATTGTGTTTGTCCTGTTCTGTTTCCTGCTATGCCTCTTGATGTATGTTTTGTTTATCTGGAGGTTTTGTTTTGTGATGTTACTGTGATTGCTAGCTTGCCATTATATTATGTTTTGTGCTTTGATGTATGCTGTATTTTTCTATGTTTTTCTCGTGTATGTGTTTTGTTGTGCTATGCTGTCGGCCCTTCTGGCCAGTGGTCTATTGTTTTCCTTTGTTCTGTATTCTGTATTGTTTTTATTGTACTAGACACGCAGTTTGAGATCCCTAGATATCTGTGTATATATGTCTGTAAACTTCTTACCGGTATTTGTGTAAGAGGTATTATTACTAAGGTAATCGATCAGTTTTATCAGTGTGTTTCACAATTTAATATATTTGACTGTGTGGTAGGTGACATATTCATTTTTGAGACGGGTAAAGACTTTGCCAAAGTTTCATGGTTTGTGGATTTCAGATAAATTCCATGACTTTTTGGACTTATAAGTGAAGTTTTCCTAGTTTGTGGACATTTTTTTTTTATTTTTATTTTTACATGCAAGCATGCTTATAAGTACAATAAAAGCAAACAAATACAACATAGAACTAAAGAACAAAATTACAAAGCACAAAACTTGCAAAAGTACAAAGGAACAAAATTATTAAACAAAAATGCCAGCCGGAAGGGCCCACCACAAAACAACAATAATTACAAACAAAACACAACAAGTAATTTAAACACATCGGAATACAATACAGAAATGAAACACCAGAACACAAATATACAGAACAAGCCTACGTCACCTGAAACACACACGGAGAGGCACCAACACAAAACGATAATAGTAATAATAATAATAACAAGAAAGGAAATACAATTATATAACAAACAAAAGGAAAAGCACAATGGCAAAACATGATGAAGAGCATAAACCCAGGCCGGGTCACGCCAACAGCCTGAAGGGCACTCAATACGACACAATCAAGCGCACAAACAGCACCATAAAAACATAGAACCACAAAAACATAACACAAGAACATGGCATCTACAACCAGACACACACACTTAACCAAACCCCGGACCACACAGGAATCGGACACACACAGGAACCGGACACACACACACACACAAGCCACACAAATAAACCCACAACAACAAACCGGAGCACGCAGGAACCGGGAAACAAACCCTCCCCACCCACCCACACACACACACTCCACAACCATGCACACAAATGGAAACAACCCACAACACACAATATACAAAGGAATTGTGGGCGAGGGATACATTTCTCAGTGACAGGAACATGTTTCTCAGGGAACGAAGCCCAAGGATACTTCGGCTTATAGGCCTCCCAAATCAAATATTCCATGTCGGTAGGGGGACGATCCTCCTGCCACCGTGGGCCCTGCATAAACTCAGGAATCTCCAGATCAGGCGGAAACGGCCACTCCTGAAGCTCAGTGACGCAAGTCGCATAACGAGGCTGGGGAGCGCAAACCACGTCCTTCGAGGAAGCAGACGACACCGAAGAAGCGTACGAGGGCTGCTGAGACGGCCTCGTCGCCGTACGCACAGGAGCAGGGGACGGTCGACGAGAGGGTAACACCTCCACCGAGACCGCAGGAGACACTGAAGAGACGGCTGGAGATGGAAGAGGCATTGAGACCGCCGCCGATGAAACGTGGAACGAGGAAGGAGTTACAGAACCCCCAGAGCGACCAGCCTTTTTCAACACCATCACCAGGCCACCCTGCTCACCACGAACCTCAGCAGGGGGAACCACCCCAACGAAGAACCGGAGCCATCCGACACAGGCGACGCACCCGAAGCAGGATCCGCAGACACCATACCAGAAGCGGAGGCCGAAACACCGGCACCGGCATCCCCAGGCAAATGCACCTCCGCCACCACAGTAGTATGCAATGCAACTGGAGCCACCCTGCCATCGCCGGAAGATCCACAATTGACGAAGTCGCCAACGTCAGCCCACGCAGAAGAAGAACGCCGGGAACGCTTAGGCTCTGGCCACACATCATCAGACCCGGAGGCTGACTCAGAGACACGCGCAACACAAGCCGGACAAACCGATGCACGTCGTAGAACGGCAGCATCCTCAACCACATGGGGCACCAGGCCAGGCACAGGAGGAAGCGCCAGATCCACCCCAGCACCCAGCACAGCCGGAAAAGACAGAGAGGGTTCAGAGACAGGGTCAGACGCAGCAGAGGAAGAACTGGAAGACAGGGGATTCGAGCAGAAGGCAGTCGGAAGAACCCCAGGGACACCAGCTGGAGTAGGGCGATCACCAGGCGATGACACAACCTCTGGAGGAGAGGCGACAACAGAGAGCGCAACAGGCAGCACAACCTTCGACACAAGGGACACATCTGCGGCTGAAGAGACGTCCGCACCGACCGAAGCCTCCTCCACAGAAAGTGGTGGAAAATCCTCCTCACTGAAGAGGTTCACGGGCACAATGGCAGGCGCAGAACAGTCAGCAGCCTAATGGCCCCAGAGGCCACAACGATAACACGTCCGAGGCTGGAGGGCGTAAAACACCCGAACGTTGTATCCCTATAAGACGCACAGAGGACGGAATGTCTGCCCGGAGCCCAACCCGTTCTCGCAAATTTAATAAGTCAATATTGACTTATTAAATATGTGCATAGGTGACATACTTAACATAATAGTTTCCCTTGAAAAGCTTCATAGAAAACACCGACCTTACCTAACCTACTTAGTATGTTAAGATAAGCATCTTATTGCTTCGTAATTACAATTGTTACCTAACCTATACCTATAATAGGTTAAACAGTCTCCGTGGTGTAGTGGTAAGACACTCGCCTGGCGTTCCGCGAGCACTATGTCATGGGTTCGTATCCTGGCCGGGGAGGATTTACTGGGCGCAATTCCTTAACTGTAGCCTCTGTTTAACGCAACAGTAAAATGTGTACTTGGATGAAAAAACGATTCTTCGCGGCAGGGGATCGTATTCCAGGGACCTGCCCGAAACGCTACGCGTACTAGTGGCTGTACAAGAATGTAACAACTCTTGTATATATCTCAAAAAAAAAAAAAAAAAAAAAAAAAAAAGTAACAATTGTAATTACGAAGCTATAAGATGCTTATTTTAACATACTAAGAAGGGTAGGTAAGGTCGGTGTTTTCTATGAAGCTTTTCAAGGGAAACTATTATGTTTAGTATGTCACCTATGCACACAACTAATAAGTCAATATTGACTTATTAAATTTGCGAGAACGGGTTGCGGAGCCACATGCCCCGGGTGCGAATGTTAGTCCTCACACCCTTAAGCGGATTTGAAGATATCATGTGCAACCGCACACTAACTACGGCGCCAATCCGGCCGAAGTACCGCTGGAGCAGACCCTCCGGAAACTCCAAGGGTGCCCCATGTACAGTGACGTAAGTGAGGGCACCACTCCAATCAGAGAGGGTCACAGTGCCCGCACCATCCGGCAGGGGTAAGGTCCGCCCCTCGTATCGACGGAGAAATTCTCGATATGCCAACTCCTCTGTAAACTTGCTCGTCTTGGCTACGCTACGAGACCAACGAGATCACGCTACGCTCCTCACTCTAAGCTGTATATCAGCCCTTAAACGATCGCCAGATGATGTAGACCGCCACCCACAGGCAGCTAAGTACATGGAGTCCTAGCATGTTATAGCAAAACCAAAGTAACCGACCAAAATCAACTCATTCCATCTCAATTAAGTTTCAAAACATTCCTCTACGGCTGTGAGTACCAGTGCATGCTGCCGCCACCGCGCTGCCTGACGCAAGTTTCTTCACAATATATACCCCCAGTCCATTCTAACCAATCATGTCTCCTAAAAATGGGACTGTGCAGGGAAAGAAGGACAACAAACCCCTTAACAAGGCAACCATCCCGGCCAACTCAAACAATATTCGTGTTTCTCCGTCTGGAAGCTCTGGGGTCCAGGGCAGCGGTGCTGCCCTCCCCTCCACCCCTTTGAGCAAGGGAGCAGAGTACTCTCAACCCTCTCCTATGGACATGCTAGCATCCCACTATAAGCAACTCAAGCGAGCTTCCGGTCCCTCACCGGAATTCTATAACGGGGCCGAGAATCAGTGGTTCAAAAAGTTGTGCCAAGTCCTCGAGTCTCAAAATACTATCATCTTAAGTCTTCTAAATGAGAATCTAGCGATCCGCACTAATCTCCAGCAACAACAACAAGAAATAACCCTCCTCCGCGAGGATATTAGAAACTGCAAGGCAAGCCAAGACCAACTACAGCATGATTTGAATGACCTCCGTGAGGAAAAGGTCATTCTGAAAACCTTCTGAAAACTGATGAAGCCATTAAAAAACAGGAGGAAGCTCTCAGCAAAATGACTGCATGTATCAGTACATTTTCAGCCCAGCGTTCTGTCTCCCAGGATGAACAAGACCAGCAAAAGCTGCTAGACTCTGTTATAGTGTCGTCCCAAGATATACCTGTGGAACATGAAGGTGAAAACTGTGTCGAAATAGCTCTGGATCTCTTAAAAGACAAATTGCAGCTCATTCTAAACAAATCTGACGTTATTGCTGCCTACAGAGTAGGCAAAAAGAATCCATCAGGTCAAAACCAACGGAAAATTCGCCTGAAGCTGTCTTCCCAGTTCACGAAATCCAATCTAGTCCGGACAGCTGTAACCCAACGGAAGGGATTATACATCAACGAGTGCTTGACTAGGAACAGACAGCACCTCCTCTACCGCCTGCATCAAATCCGTCAAAAAAACCCAGATGCGCTTTTTAGTGCTTCGTTAGAGATGGACTGATAAAGGTGAGAAAAACCGCAGAGGGCAAAATGTTCACAATTACTAAAGAAGAGAACCTCAACGCTTTCCTCTCCCAATGTGGTCTGTCTCAGCTCATTATCACTCCCAGTGAATTAACTTAATTAACCCCCTGTCAACTAGTGGGGCTAGGTTTCCTAAGTCTCATTGTTTCATTTTCTGACTTAATTTTTAACTTACTCTTAACTAGTCATTTACTGAAATTATTTAATTGAGTGCATAAATAGTTCTTCAGGTCTTATTAATTATACAGTCATAACTGAACTATTTATAGTTAACAATCATTAGCTTAAATTTGCCTATGCTTATTACTCAACTTTTCTTTGATTTCATTTATTACCTAGGTTGCCTAGCCTCGCCATGCTCCCTTACTCCATTGTACCCCTGGCTTTGCCTGTATCTCAAATTGCAAATTGTTACTTACAGTGTACCTGAGAGTACTTGTAAGCAATCTACCTCATTTTTCATTTTTGCTCAATTTGTTTTTGTATTGCTTAGTCTTGTTTATATTTTTGTTTTGTATTTCTATATCTTGTGTTTTGTATAGTCCATGTTTATATGTTTTTTCTTTAATCCCATTTATTACCTAGGTTGCCTAGCCTAGCCATACTCCCTTACTCCATTGTACCCCTGTAAGCCCCTTTTGTGTTTGCTTTGTACAGTATTGTGTACATTTTTTTCCCTATTTTATAGCTTATTTCTACCTTGTTATTTGCCTTTCTTTCCTTGTTTTTCCTGCAATCAGCTTTTTTTATGCAGACAAGTATAGACCCTGAACTTAACCTCTTATCCACTATCTATGACAATTATCACTTTAATGATCTAAATTGCAGATATTTTGCAGCACATGATGTAAACAATGTATTAACTCATAATCACAATATCTCTGTAATCAATTTGAACGTTAGATCCCTAGGTAAACACTTCGATGATGTTAGTGCCTTGATTGAAGCCATTGACAACAAATTCTCTTTTATTATACTTACTGAAACATGGTTGAAAGAGGATACTACTCAGCTCTTTAACATGCCTAACTACTCAGCAATTCACAACTGTCGTCAACTTCAGAGAGGTGGTGGCACTGCTCTTTACTACCACCAAGAACTAACATGCTTAAAAGAAATTAGAACCAGAGACTGCTATGGGGAGTATATCTTCGCCAGCTTCAGAGTCAAGGGTGCCGAGTCTGTCCTGACTGTGGGTGCAGTTTATAGAATTCCTAACACTGATGTGTCCGAATTCACTTAAACCTTAGAAATCTAATACTTGATAACAGACTGAACAAAAACCACCTAATTATCGCAGGGGACTTTAATATTGACCTCTGCGAGCCTGAACACCCTACTGCTGTTAGCTTCCTCAACTGTATGAATTCCTGCTTCCTCATACCCTTAATCACTAGACCTACTAGAATCACTGATAGCACAGCCACGACGCTAGATCACATCTGGACAAACATAACCTCTCCGCTTACTTCAGGTATAATCACCGATAGCACTACAGACCATTACCCCACATTTCTCTTAACTAACATTAGCAAACCACCTCTTGAGTCAAGAGTGATACGTTTTAGACTACACAATGAAACTGCTATAGACAATTTTATAACTGCTGCTGATAATGTCAACTGGGATTTGACAACAATTTCTCAAATATTGGGATCAAAGAAGTCTTTAAATAACAAACCGACTCTCCTGTCTAATAACGATGGTCAGCTTTCAGCCTCTGATTCTGCTATTGAGTTCAATAGATTCTTCTCTTCCATTGGTTCATCCCTTGCAAATGATATTCCATCTTCCAGTACAGACATTAAGGACTATCTTACAGGTAACTATCCACAGTCTCTGTACCTAAAGCCTATTAATTCCACTGACGTCAATGAGATAATCCTTTCCCTTAAAACCAAGTCTGGTGCCCTTGAGGAGATACCAACTTTAATTTACAAAAAAGCCTCCAGATCTTTAGCCCCTGCTATTGCTTTGCTCATCAACAAGTCACTTGAACTCCAAACCTTCCCAGATATTCTAAAAAAAGCTAGAGTAACGCCTGTCCACAAATGTGGTGATCTCACAGATGTTAACAACTACAGACCTATATCTATCCTGCCAAACTTGTCAAAAAATTTTGAAAAACTAATCTATAAGCAGCTTTACTCATATCTAGCCAAACTCAATATACTTAGCCCTTGCCAATATGGCTTCAGACCCAAAAAAAGCACTAACGATGCACTTATTAGTATGCTTAACTCGATTCATACAGCTCTTGATAAAAATGAGTTCCCTGTTGGGTTGTTTGTGGACCTGCGTAAAGCCTTTGATACTGTCAACCACCAAAACCTTCTTAAATTACATCATTATGGAGTCAGAGGACACTCCCTACAATACCTCAAATCCTACCTTACTGACAGGCTCCAATATGTTTCTGTGAATAATACAATTTCTCCCACCCTACCCATCAACATTGGTGTTCCCCAGGGCAGCATACTTGGCCCTCTCCTCTTTCTCATCTACATTAATGACCTTCCAAATGCCTCCCAACACCTCAAACCAATTCTATTTGCTGACGACACAACCTTCATTTACTCCAGTCCTGATCCCCTTGCTCTGCCACAGTAAATACTGAGCTAAATAAAGTCCATCTGTGGCTAACTGCCAACAAACTCACCCTTAACATTGACAAAACCTTCTATATTCTGTTTGGCAATAAATCCTCTAATCAAATAAATCTCAAAATAAACAATACCCAAATTTGTAACAAATTAGATGGCAAATTCCTTGGCATTCTCATTGACCACAAGCTGAATTTCCAGGGACACATTCTAAACATATCAAAAAAAGTTTCAAAAACTGTGGGCATTCTTTCTAAGATCAGATATTATGTACCACGCCCTGCCCTGGTGACTCTCTATTACTCCCTTATCTATCCATATCTCAACTATGGTATTTGTGCTTGGGGCTCTACTACCCAAAATCACTTACGTCCTCTAATTACTCAACACAAAGCTGCTATTAGGACAATATCCAATTCTGGCCCCAGACATCACTCGGTACCCCTACTCAAATCTCTGAATATGTTAGACATTAAGTCACTGCACATTCTCTCATGTGTATTATACATATATAAAACGCTAAACTATAATGCCAATCCTGATCTCAAAAGCTTCATAGAAGGTTGTAACAGAACCCATGAGCACCACACCAGAAATAAATACAGTTTTGATATTCCTAGAGTACGACTTAATCAAACTAGAAATGCTCTACAAATCAAGGGGCCCAGAATGTGGAATGACCTTCCCAACCATGTTAAAGACTGTACCTCTCTCAACCAGTTTAAGTTAAAAGCGAAGCTATACCTAATAAATTCCCTGTAACCTACCTTACCCTTCTATTGTCAACCAATGTCTGTTTTTTCTTTAAAGAGCGCTGTTTGTCGACATAATTGTATTTGTGCGGCTTTTTCATCTATGTTTTCATTTCTTGTTTTCATTCTACTCATTATGCTCAATTAGTATTAAGCTTGTCATTTAAGTTTATCATGCCCGAAACGCTTTGCGTAATAGTGGCTTTAGGCATTGTATGTACTAGCTCTACCTATAAGTCAACCATTCCTTGTAAAAATTTATTGTATGTATGTACCTTACCTAAATAAAATTGTATTGTATTGTAACTTCAGGATCGCCCGACGTGCTGTTACCAACTCGACTCCATATATGTCCATCACAGGGACAGAAAGCAAATCACACACTAGCGCTATCTCTGGGTACCCAGCCCGTACAGAAAATTCGAGGCCCACAGTGAGCTGGCACTACAGGGGGAAGAGGGACCCCCATCGTGAACTCCACATCAGCACAGGCAGGCAGAGACACACACGCCCCCAACTGGCCAAACTGGCAAACAATCACCAATTGCCGGAGAATCCAGGCAACACGTCTACACCCCACCAGAGCTCGGGCGCAACTCCATTTGTGAACATAGCCAAATTTCCCTTGCGTATGGACTTAAGTCAAGTTCCTGGTCAGGGAGCTTTGAGAGAAAATTCTGTCACATTACCAGACATTGTAACTAACGTTTGGAAGACCTGCAATTGACTTTGCTTTTTCAAGTTGTTGTGGACTTGCACTTTCGAAAAGTAATTGACTTTGCCACTTTTCCAGCCATTGTGGGCTCTACCGAATTTATGAAGTCTAGACTGTCATTTGTTGGTCCAGTTGGGTTTTCTGAAGGCAAGTTTAGACTAACATTTGTCAGTCCCATGGGGACTTAGTTTTCTACAAGCAGTTGGGGACTTTTACCCCACTCTGGTGCTGCATGTCAATACCCACCATGTTCATGACTTTATAACCTGTCTACAGTTCTAGTGTACCACTGTTGTTAGATGATTGTGACCTAGCGACAGTTAGCTGCTAGACATGTGCTGTTGTTAGTTTAAGTAATAGTTATGGATATGTGTTGTATATAGAGCGGTGGCATGGATATAATTTCGCCCTAGTAAACTGGTTGATTTTTTCTGGACTTTTCCTACCCCTAGACATAACTTTCGGAGGACAGGTGGATTGTTGTTAAGTTCTGGAAGGTTCTATGTTACCAGTGATGCTGTGGGACGCCATGATACGACAATGTAATAGAGTAGAAGGAATATTTTCCAATATTATGGCACGGTTTATAATGGGGAAGTATGTTTTTACAGAGACACGACCGGAGCCCAATATATAATGAGGTGGAAGATGCCGTCGGAAGAGTATGAGAACCG
>NC_091169.1:31732000-31804500 GCF_040958095.1 Procambarus clarkii
GTTACGGTTTCCGCAGCTTGATCGTCTGCTGTAGCTTGAGGTGCTGGTGTGACTCCATTTCCGTGGGTGTCACTGGTGATGCTTTGAACTGATTTGGTTCGGTTGAAGCAGTGTTTTGAGGCTGAAGTAGGTCCGCTGGGATCGACATCGTAGGTAGGTTGTTCTGGGCAAGCAGCACGTTCAGTACTCTAACGTATTTGTCGACGTCTGTCCCTGCCATCTTCTCAGCTACACTGATCAGGACTGGGATGAGTGTGGTGGCCGAGGCCGCTGATTGGTTGACTGGCGAATTGGCTGGCTGAACTGCAGTCGCCTGTGTTGGGTTCCCAGTGAGGATGGGGGGGGGGCTGGCCTGGTGTGGACGTCTGTATAGCAGATGAGTTTGTTAGCACAGGGAACATCGATGCCTGGATTTTGAAACTCGCAGGCTGATTGGTGGATGGTGTGGCGGTTGCCAATTTCTTAATTTCTGCCAGTCTTATGGGGCAGTCCATAGACACATAGGTATGTGCTTCCCCACAGTTGAGGCACTTTTTGGTTAGCGATGGACAGTTTTTAAAATTGTGGTTTTCAGTGCAGATGTTGCACTTTGCTTCTGCTTGTGGACAGTTCTTAATGTCGTGATCATTCTTGAAACAGTTGAAGCATTGGCGTATGATTTAGTAACGTTCCTTCTTGACAGTGTCAAGTGTAATGGATATATCCAAGCATCTGAATCCATTTTCCACTGCTTGGGTCGCAGCTGCACCTGTTGAGAATGTAACCTTAAGGGTAGGCCGTGGGCCGTCGTCGTTCTTGATGATTTTGACTATAACTGCAGTCAGAGCAGAGTTCCTAGCGTTGATGCTCGTCAGTATGGTGTCAGGGTCCTGGGTGGAGATGTAGACACTGGTGTGGCTGATCATGGTTCGTTCAGCCAGGTAGCGTCGGGTAGGAATGATGGTGAGGTTAGTTGAGAAGAGCGTCCTGGTGCAAACAATTGCTCCAGAGTTTCCTCACTTGAATATAGAAGTACAGCGCCGTCAGCATCGTCTCGGATGTTAAATGGAGCAGCATTCGTGATGTAGACAATTATCTTAAGTAGTTGGGGCCCGGTGAATCTGGTTTCCCCCCGAAACCGGACCTTGATGTGGTAGATCATGATGATGGTGAATCTCTCTATGACTACCGCATCACTGGAGATTGCCTATCGTCTCTTCGCGGTATATAGTACCAAGATGGGAGTGGGGTTTGACAATCTAGAATGAAGCTAGTATTCTGCCCAATATTTACTCAAAACTGAGGAATCGATTGTGTAATATTAGTTATCAAAAACTTTAAGTTGGATAGAATATATTTTATGTTTGAAAACAGTGTGTAAATTTGGTCAGAAATGTAGAAAGAAAAACATTCTAATTGATATTTACTTACCTCTTTCTTCTGTTTCTCAATCTTTTTTTTTTGCTCACTGCAATATAGAAAAATATTTGTTAAGACATTATTTATCAGAATATGAACTTCTAAATTGTACATACAAATACTTTTACTTAATTATAATAGTGATGTCATTAAGTGATAGTCTCTCGTTATGAGAATATCCCAAACACTAACCATTGAGGAACATTAAGGCTGCAGTGCATCATATGGTCTGGCATACAGCCCTTCAGTACCGGAAGCTACAATTATATTTTGTTTAGATTGTCAATACATGACAACCAACTCTATATTTTACGAATACTTTTATAGGAAATGGAATTAGGAAAGGTATTTAGAGGCTTCATAATTCCATATTTCGTCAGTGAGGAGCTTCATAGTTCCTTAGTGGTACTGATACTTTTAATGAGAGCTGTTCCTGAGACTGAATACCATGATGGGGGATAATCCTAAGCTTAACTACAACGATGGAGTTTGTTGCAAAGAATGACGACTATGATGGAGGCTGTCCTAAGATTAACTACCATGATGAAAGTCAATTAGATCATTGGCAACACGGTAATGAAAGAAATGTTGCATATCCCAATGACTAGATTTGTTTACTTGACGCGTATTGACGGATCACCAACAGAAATATAATTAACAGATAAGTAACGCTTTCTTGGACTATCTCTTGGCCTTTCTTTGACTATTTTCTTAAGAATATTTCGATTGTTTATCTAAATCTTATAAGACTTTTGGAATTTCAGTATTGAGGTTACAACATTTTTAATACAATTATATTTGAAAACCTAAACATTAACATTAGCAGGTAGCATGAAACAATCAGTATGTACATTTACTATATATCCGGAAGAGTCAATTGATGTGATTAAATAATACTCGTCATAATGACAGATTTTTTCAAAATGGAAGTTTAATTTCAAGTGCTCTGCGATGGATGGATTACTCGGTGCATTTGACATGGCTGCTAAGTTCAGAGCAATGTTATGGGGAAAGTATACATGGCTGGTAACTTCAGGACAAGGTTATGGGGAAAGTATACATGGCTGGTAACTTCAGGACAAGGTTATGGGGAAAGTATACATGGCTGGTAACTTCAGGACAAGGTTATGGGGAAAGTATACATGGCTGGTAACTTCAGGACAAGGTTATGGGGAAAGTATACATGGCTGGTAACTTCAGGACAAGGTTATGGGGAAAGTATACATGGCTGGTAACATCAGGACAAAGTTATAGGGAAAGTATACATGGCGGGTAACTTCAAGACAGTAATCGGGAAGTATACATGGCTGGTAACTTCAGGACAAGGTTATGGGGAAAGTATACATGGCTGGTAACTTCAGGACAAGGTTATGGGGAAAGTATACATGGCTGTAACTACAGGACAAAGTTATAGGGAAAGTATACATGGCGGGTAACTTCAAGACAGTTATCGGGAAGTATACATGGCTGGTAACTTCAGGACATAGTTATGAGGAACATATACATTGCTGGTAACTTCAGGACAAGGTTATGAGGGAAAGAATACATGGCAGGTAACTTCAGGACAAAGTTATGGGGAAAGTATACATGGCTGGTAACTTCAGGACATAGTTATGAGGGACATATACATTGCTGGTAACTTCAGGACAAGGTTATTTGGAAAGTATACATAATAGCTGGTAACTTCAGGACAAGGTTATGGGGAAAGTATACATGGCTGGTAACTTCAGGACATAGTTATGAGGAACGTATACATTGCTGGTAACTTCAGGACAAGGTTAATTATGGGGAAAGTATACATGGCTGGTAACTTCAGGACAAGGTTAATTATGGGGAAAGTATACATGGCTGGTAACTTTAGGACAAGGTTAATTGTGGGGAAAGTATACATGGCTGGTAACTTCAGGACAAGGTTATGGGGAAAGTATACATGGCTGGTAACTGCCATGTATACTTTCCCCATATACTTTTCTAAATTTATGCTGCAGCAGCATAAATTTTATCAACAAATACTACACATGAGGCTGAAGCAGTGTAAATACAGTATTTTAAATAAATATTATTTACTTCTGCAGCATCGTAAAAGTTATCAATAAATATTAGTTATACACGAAGCTGCAGCAGCCTAAATGAACGATGCTTCACCAATTACATACTTGTGACCTTTCAACAGATGTCAGATAAATATTCCTTGCCTTCCTACTGTAAGCCACAGTCGCATACTATGAGTGTAACTAAAAGGTTAATTATTAAAAACAAAGTTATACTTACGTGGCCACACTCTTAACTGTACTCTTATCTGTGGTTGTCTCTACAATCTCTTCTGTACTCTTCTCTGTACAGGCAACCAGTTCTTGGCCTTCATACCTGAGTGTGCTCTCATCTGTACTCTTCTTCTCTGTACAGGAAACCAGTTCTTGGCCTTCATCCTTGAGTGTGCTCTCGTTTGTATTCTTCTCTGTACAGGAAACCAGTTCTTGGCCTTCATCCATGAGTGTGCTCTCATCTGTACTCTTCTCTGTATAGGAAACCAGTTCTTGGCCTTCATACCTAAGTGTGCTCTCAGCTGTACTCTTCTTCTCTGCACTGGAAACCAGCTCTTGGCCTTCATCCTTGACTGTGCTCTCATCTGTACTCTTCTTCTCTGTACAGGAAACCAGTTCTTGGCCTTCATCCTTGAGTGTACATTTTTCTGTAAGTAAACACGTAATGGTAAAACTAACGAGTTAAGTTCTCCACGCCAAAAGATTACGTGTAGATTTCTCTTCAAAACAACAAATACTAAACTATGATTATTCCTGCAATTGTATATTTTTTAGAACAATGGTTCCCAAACTCTTTACGGTCATTACTAGTTTTACATATATTGCATTTATTAGTGGCCCCCTACACTCAGTACAGGTCCTCTCTGTATCATAACCTGTACACTGCCTCAACATATGCCCCCTACACTCCTCAGTACAGGTCCCTTCTGGTATCCTCTGGTATCATAACCTGTACACTGCCTCAACTTATGCCTCCTACAATCAGTACAGGTGCCCTCAGGTATCCTCTGGTATCATAACCAGTACACTGCCTCAAATTATGAACCCTATACTCAGTACAGGCCCTCTCTGGTATCCTCCGGTATCATAACCTCTACAATGCCTCAACTTATGCCCCAACACTCAGTACAGGTCCCCTATGGTATCCTCTGGTATCATAACCTGTACACTGCCTCAACCTATGACCCCCCTACATATTGCAAAAAGGGCACCCGGGGAGGGGCTATGGCTTCCAGTTTGGAAACAAATTCTCTATAGAAATAAATAATTAAAAAAATGCAGTACTATTGTTTTGAGCAACTGGAAACACTCTACCGTTACTTATGTATAATTCTCAATATAACACTCTTGTTATAGATTAGTTGTCAGCATAATGAATGTTAAATTATTATTAAGAATCAACTACAATTAAACGTTAAATATATAATACAAACTTTCTATCTCGTTGAGTGCTGAGTGAAACATCTTATAAACAGTTTTCATTCCTCCCAAGGAAGCAACAATCAAAGTCATGCTTCTCGAAGTCTTCCAAGATCTTGCACAGCTGCGAATCTGAGGAAAAACGTCAAGTCTTAGAAACACAGGTTTAAGGTAGTTTAAACTAATCGATTCCAAGACAAGACTCCAGAACTGTCATGTTATTGTCGACTTATCAGCTATGCAGCGTAACGTTTGTAAGATTTTCAACTTTAAAGAAAAAGTATAAAGCGTCCTTCGAAAACCTCAATTTCTTAAGATTCGTACAGTATTATTCCCTCATAAATAAAGTGTATGTAACCAAGTTACAGAACTACAGTACTTGGTTTTCAGTAATCTAATAGAAGTCGAGGAAAATTAATAAATGTCTTAAAATAAAAGCCAGAACTTTTGACTAAATATTTATCATTGGAAGGCGGTTTCTGACAACACATCTTCAACTAGAGCAATAAACATACACAATTAATATTATTACGGATCATATCAAAGTATGACGATACACTAGCAGCTAATCCTATATGTATTATTTGCCCAACCTTGGCAAAGTAGACCAGCTGTTTTCTTGTATATATTATTATGTTATTTATCCTTAATTTTTATATATACTTCAATGTTTTGCGCTGAATAACCTACCGGTTCGAACGTCCGTCTGAATAACACAATGAACACCTTAGAAATATTGATGAATGCACGTTTAAAATAGTTTTATTCTTGCCCTGTTAATGTTAGTTCGCATGAATAACAAGTTTGACAGCTGTTTGCGACCTCTTAGGAAACTGTTGCACATTAGTTAACTAGACTATGTTAATTTATTGTCTTACTATGCACAATAAATCCATCCAGTTGTTAGTTGTGGATCTGTTATAGAGGAACACAATGAATCCAGTACCTGAACTGGCAAGATTATTTTACCAGCATTATTCTATTAAGTATTTAATGATTTTAAATTACCTCTCATTTTCAGAAAATAGACTAATAACGTTCTTTAGATAATAAAGTATAATGGATTAAACTTTTTTAACACTAGAGATATAATTCACAAGAATTATTGCAATAATTCACAATAAAAGATATAATAAAAGGAGGCGAGGGAAATCGGCTTTACAGGGTCCAGAAGAAGAGAGGAAATGTCAGCACTGGATAAATGACTGAGAAACCACAGGAACATTATCTAACGCAGTTCAATTACAACCAAATATTATTTGAACTAAGATTGAACAGATCAGGGAAATAATCTTTAAACACACCACACCCCACCACACATCCCTACCCAGACTCCCATCACACATCCCTACCCAGACTCCCATCACACATCCCTACCCAGACTCCCATCACACATCCCTACCCAGACTCCCATCACACATCCCTACCCAGACTCCCATCACACATCCCTACCCAGACTCCCATCACACATCCCTACCCAGACTCCATCACATTCATCCTTACCCAGAATCCCATCACACACATCCCTACCCAGACTCCCATCACACACATCCCAACCCAGACTCCCATCACACACATCCCAACCCAGACTCCCATCACATTCATCCCTACCATGACTCCCATTACACACATCCCAACCCAGACTCCCATCACACATCCCTACCCAGACTCAATCACACATCCCTAACCAGACTCCCATCACATATCCCTATCCAGACTTCTATCACATATCCCTATCCAGACTTCCATCACACATCCTTACCCAGACTCCTATCACACATCCCAGCCCAGACACCCATTACACATCCCTACCCAGACTCCCATCACACACATCCATACCCAGCCTCCCATCACATTCATCACTAACCAGGCTCCCATCACACATCCCTACCAGACTTCCGTCACACATCCTTACCCAGAATTCCATCACACACATCCCAACCCAGACTCCCATCACACACATCCCAACCCAGACTCCCATCACACACATCCCAACCCAGACTCCCATCACATTCATCCTACCATGACTCCCATTACACACATCCCAACCCAGACTCCCATCACACATACCTACCCAGACTCCCATCACACATCCCTACCCAGACTCCCATCACACATCCCTAACCAGACTCCCATCACACATCCCTACCCAGACTTCTATCACATATCCCTATCCAGACCTCCATCACACATCCCTGCCCAGATTCCCATCACATTCATCCCTACCCAGACTCCCATCACACACATTCCTTCCCAGACTCCCATCACACTCATCCCTACCCAGACTCCCATCACATTCATCCCTACCCAGACTCCCATCACACACATCCCTACCCAGACTCCCATCCCATTCATCCCTACCCGGACTCCCATCACACATCCCTACCCAGACTACCATCACATATCCCTACCCAGACTCCCATCACACATCCCTACCTAGACTCTAAATCACACATCCCTACCCAGACTTCCAACACATATCCCTGCACAGACTCCCATCGCACATCCCTACCCAGACTTCCATCACACATCCCTACCCAGACTTCTATCACACATCCCTGTCCTGATTCCCATCCCATTCATCCCTACCCAGACTCCCATCTCATTCATCCCTACCCAGACTCCCATCACATTCATCCCTACCCAGACTCTAAATCACACATCCCTACCCAGACTTCCAACACATATCCCTACCCAGACTTCCATAGCACATCCTTACCCGGACTCCATCACACATCCCAACCCAGACTACCATCACACATCCCTACCCAGACTCCCATCACACACATCCATAACCAGACTCCCATCACACATCCCTACAAAGACTTCCGTCACACATCCCTACCCAGACTCCCATCACACATATCCCAACCCACACTCCATCACATTCAACCCTACCAAGACTCATATCACACATCCCTAACCAGACCCCCATCACACATCCCTACCCAGATTCCCATCACACATCCCTACCCAGACTCCCATCACACATCCCTACCCAGACTCCCATCACACATCCCTGCCCAGACTCCCATCACACATCCCTACCCAGATTCCCATCACACATCCCTACCCAGACTCCAATCACATTCATCCCTACCCAGACTCCCATCACACACATCCCTACCCAGACTCCCATCACACACATCCCTACCCAGACTCCCATCACACACATCCCTACCCAGACTCCCATCACATTCATCCCTACCCAGACTCCCTTCACACACATCCCTACCCAGACTCCCATCACATTCATCCCTACCCAGACTCCCTTCACATTCATCACTTTCCCAGACTCCCATAACATGAATCTCTACCCAGATTCCCATCACATAAATCCTTACCGACTCAAATCACATACATCCCTGCCAAGTTAGCATTAGATGGAAAACGACGTTTCGGTCTGTCTCGAAATCAAGTCTTATGACTTGATAATGGTCCGAAACGTCATCGCTTCTCCATCTTCTGTTGTGTGGTTTGATCATCATATCTTCAGCCATGTTATTGTGACTCGTCGTCTGCAATCCCTGCCCAGATTCCCATTACAGAAATACGTAACCGAGACTCCAGTCACATAAATCCTTACTCAGTAATCCCATCATATAGTCACATCCAGAATCCCACTATAAATGAAAATTCAAGATTACCATCGAAAAATCCATAACCAGAATTCCATCAAATAAATCAACAGACTCCTATCATATAAATTAATATCAGGACTCCCATCATATAAATCAATACCCAAACTCCGATCATTACTCCCTAAAGACTAAATAAACACTCCATATAAATCAATACCATGAATCCCATCATATATATCAATATCTAGACTCCTATCATGTAAGTCAACGCCCAGACTCCCATCATGTAAGTTACACCCAGACTCCCATCATGTAAGTCAACGCCCAGATTCCCATCATGTAAGTCAACGCCCAGACTCCCATCATGTAAGTCAACGCCCAGACTCCCATCATATAAGTCAACACCCAGACTCCCATCATGTAAGTCTACACCCAGACTCCCATCATATAAGTCAACACCCAGACTCCTATCATGTAAGTCTACACCCAGGCTCCCATCATATAAGTCAACACCCAGACTCCCATCATGTAAGTCTACACCCAGACTCCCATCATATAAGTCAACACCCAGACTCCCATCATGTAAGTCTACACCCAGACTCCCATCATATAAGTCAACGCCCAGACTCCCATCATATAAGTCAACACCCAGACTCCTATCATGTAAGTCTACACCCAGACTCCCATCATATAAGTCAACACCCAGACTCCTATCATGTAAGTCTACACCCAGACTCCCATCATATAAGTCAACACCCAGACTCCCATCATGTAAGTCTACACCCAGACTCCCATCATATAAGTCAACACCCAGACTCCCATCATGTAAGTCTACACCCAGACTCCCATCATATAAGTCAACGCCCAGACTCCCATCATATAAGTCAACGCCCAGACTCCCATCATATAAGTCAACGCCCAGACTCCCATCATGTAAGTCAACACCCAGACTCCCATCATGTAAGTCTACACCCAGACTCCCATCATGTAAGTCAACGACCAGACTCCCATCATGTAAGTCTACACCCAGACTCCCATCATATAAGTCAACGCCCAGACTCCCATCATATAAGTCAACACCCAGACTCCCATCATGTAAGTCAACACCCAGACTCCTATCATGTAAGTCAACGCCCAGACTCCCATCATGTAAGTCTACACCCAGACTCCCATCATATAAGTCAACGCCCAGACTCCCATCATGTAAGTCTACACCCAGACTCCCATCATGTAAGTCTACACCCAGACTCCCATCATGTAAGTCAACGCCGAGACTCCCATCATCTAAGTCAACGCCGAGACTCCCATCATGTAAGTCAACGCCCAGACTCCCATCATGTAAGTCTACACCCAGACTCCCATCATGTAAGTCAACGACCAGACTCCCATCATGTAAGTCAACGCCCAGACTCCCATCATGTAAGTCAACACCCAGACTCCCATCATGTAAGTCTACACCCAGACTCCCATCATGTAAGTCAACGCCCAGACTCCCATCATATAAGTCAACGCCCAGACTCCCATCATGTAAGTCAACACCCAGACTCCCGTCATCTAAGTCAACGCCGAGACTCCCATCATGTAAGTCAACGCCCAGACTCCCATCATGTAAGTCAACGCCCAGACTCCCATCATATAAGTCAACGCTCAGACTCCCATCATGTAAGTCAACGCCCAGACTCCCATCATGTAAGTCAACACCCAGACTCCCATCATCTAAGTCAACGCCGAGACTCCCATCATGTAAGTCAACGCCCAGACTCCCATCATGTAAGTCAACGCCCAGACTCCCATCATATAAGTCAACGCTCAGACTCCCATCATATAAGTCAACGCCCAGACTCCCATCATGTAAGTCAACACCCAGACTCCCATCATCTAAGTCAACGCCGAGACTCCCATCATGTAAGTCAACGCCCAGACTCCCATCATATAAGTCAACGCTCAGACTCCCATCATATAAGTCAACGCCCAGACTCCCATCATGTAAGTCAACACCCAGACTCCCATCATGTAAGTCTACACCCAGACTCCCATCATGTAAGTCAACGCCCAGACTCCCATCATATAAGTCAACGCTCAGACTCCCATCATATAAGTCAACGCCCAGACTCCCATCATATAAGTCAACGCTCAGACTCCCATCATGTAAGTCAACGCCCAGACTCCCATCATGTAAGTCAACACCCAGACTCCCATCATCTAAGTCAACGCCGAGACTCCCATCATGTAAGTCAACGCCCAGACTCCCATCATGTAAGTCAACGCCCAGACTCCCATCATATAAGTCAACGCTCAGACTCCCATCATATAAGTCAACGCCCAGACTCCCATCATGTAAGTCAACACCCAGACTCCCATCATCTAAGTCAACGCCGAGACTCCCATCATGTAAGTCAACGCCCAGACTCCCATCATATAAGTCAACGCTCAGACTCCCATCATATAAGTCAACGCCCAGACTCCCATCATGTAAGTCAACGCCCAGACTCCCATCATCTAAGTCAACGCCGAGACTCCCATCATGTAAGTCAACGCCCAGACTCCCATCATGTAAGTCAACGCCCAGACTCCCATCATATAAGTCAACGTTCAGACTCCCATCATGTAAGTCAACGCCCAGACTCCCATCATGTAAGTCTACACCCAGACTCCCATCATGTAAGTCAACACCCAGACTCCCATCATGTAAGTCTACACCCAGACTCCCATCATGTAAGTCAACGCCCAGACTCCCATCATGTAAGTCAACGCCCAGACTCCCATCATGTAAGTCTACACCCAGACTCCCATCATGTAAGTCAACGCCCAGACTCCCATCATGTAAGTCAACGCCCAGACTCCCATCATGTAAGTCAACGCCCAGACTCCCATCATGTAAGTCAACGCTGAGACTACCATCATGTAAGTCAACGCCCAGACTCCCATCATGTAAGTCAACACCCAGACTCCCATCATGTAAGTCTACACCCAGACTCCCATCATGTAAGTCAACGCCCAGACTCCCATCATGTAAGTCAACGCCCAGACTCCCATCATGTAAGTCAACGCCCAGACTCCCATCATGTAAGTCAACGCCCAGACTCCCTATAGTGAAGCTTAGAATGAAAATAAGACTATATAGTGAAGCTTAGAATGAAAATTGTATAGCGAGATTTGTTGCAATGATGAAGGTTGTGAGTATGAGACTTGTCACAATGAACATGATTGTGAGTCTGAGACTTGTCACAATGAACATGATTGTGAGTGAGACTTGTCACAATGAACATGATTGTGAGTCTGAGACTTGTCACAGTGAAGATAATTGGGTTTAGTGAGATCTGTCAAAATGAAAGAGACTGTATGTATGAGACTTGTGGCAATGAAGATTATGTAGTGAGAATTTGTCACAATGAAGATAGTGAGACATGCATAGTGAGACTAGTGACAATAAAGATTGCATAGTGAGACTAGTGACAATGATGATTGCATAGTGAGACTAGTGACAATGAAGATTGCGTAGTGAGACTAGTGATAATGAACTGTGTAGTAAAACGTTTCACAAAGAAGTGTATAGTGAGACTTATCACAATGAAGAAGATTGTGTGTATGATACTTGTTACAATGAAGATTATGCCATTATGTCGTGAGATGGGGGAGGAATTACCATTCCCTGACATGATTCCAACAGGGACAGGGGAGGACTTACTGTAGTATGACATGGGTGTAAAAGCGATGGGGGGGGGGGTAAGGGGGGGGGGTTACCAAACCTAGAACAGTAGCTGTGAGTTGTGAGTAACAGACCGATGAATGGCAGCAACACTTGTTACTTATAATATGGTAAATATTCTTCTGTTGTCGCTCTACACAACAGTGCTCCCCAAGAACCTGCTTTATCATGTCCCTCTACACAACTGCTCCCCCAAGCACCTGTTTTATCTTGTCCCTCTACACAACTGCTCCCCCAAGCACCTGCTTTATCTTGTCCCTCTACACAACTGCTCCCCCAAGCACCAGCTTTATCATGTCCCTCTACACAACTGCTCCCCCAAGCACCTGCTTTATCTTGTCCCTCTACACAACTGCTCCCCCAAGCACCTGCTTTATCTTGTCCCTCTACACATCAGTGCTCCCCAAGCACCAGCTTTATCATGTCCCTCTACACAACTGCTCCCCAAGCACCAGCTTTATCATGTCCCTCTACACAACTGCTCCCCCAAGCACCTGCTTTATCTTGTCCCTCTACACAACTGCTCCCCCAAGCACCAGCTTTATCATGTCCCTCTACACAACTGCTCCCCCAAGCACCTGCTTTATCTTGTCCCTCTACACAACTGCTCCCCCAAGCACCTGCTTTATCTTGTCCCTCTACACAACAGTGCTCCCCAAGCACCAGCTTTATCATGTCCCTCTACACAACTGCTCCCCAAGCACCAGCTTTATCATGTCCCTCTACACAACTGCTCCCCAAGCACCAGCTTTATCATGTCCCTCTACACAACTGCTCCCCCAAGCACCTGCTTTATCTTGTCCCTCTACACAACTGCTCCCCCAAGCACCTGCTTTATCTTGTCCCTCTACACAACTGCTCCCCCAAGCACCTGCTTTATCTTGTCCCTCTACACAACTGCTCCCCCAAGCACCAGCTTTATCTAGTCCCTCTACACAACTGCTCCCCCCAAGCACCTGCTTTATCTTTTGTCCCTCTACACAACAGTGCTCCCCAAGCACCTGCTTTATCATAACCCCTCTACACAACTGCTCCCCAAGCACCTGCTTTATCATGTCCCTCTACACAACTGCTCCCCCAAGCACCTGCTTTATCTTGTCCCCTCTACACAACTGCTCCCCCAAGCACCTGCTTTATCTTGTCCCTCTACACAACTGCTCCCCCGAGCACCTGCTTTATCTTGTCCCTCTACACAACTGCTCCCCCAAACACCAGCTTTATCATGTCCCTCTACACAACTGCCCCCCCCCCAAGCACCTGCTTAATCTTGTCCCTCTACACAACTGCTCCCCCGAGCACCTGCTTTATCTTGTCCCTCTACACAACTGCTCCCCCAAGCACCAGCTTTATCATGTCCCTCTACACAACTGCTCCCCCAAGCACCTGCTTTATCTTGTCCCTCTACACAACTGCTCCCCCCAAGCACCTGCTTTATCTTGTCCCTCTACACAACTGCTACCCCAAGCACCAGCTTTATCTAGTCCCTCTACACAACTGCTCCCCCAAGCACCTGCTTTATCTTGTCCCTCTACACAACTGCTTCCCCAAGCACCTGCTTGCACAAGCTTCACCTTGTCTTCACACACCTGCTCCACAAGCACCAGCTTTACCTTGTCTTTACAAAACTGCTACACAAGCACCAGCTTTACCTTCTCTTTACACTAAAACTCCAAAAGCACCAGCTTTACCTTGTCTTTACACTCGTTCCACAAGCACCAGCTTTACCTTGTCTTTACAAAACTGCTACACAAGCACCAGCTTTACCTTCTCTTTACACTAAAACTCCAAAAGCACCAGCTTTACCTTGTCTTTATGCTACAGCTCCACAAGCACCAGCTTTACCTTGTCTTTACAGCTCCACAAGCACCAGCTTTACCTTGTCTTTACACTAAAGCTCCACAAGCACCAGCTTTACCTTGTCTTTACACTAAAGCTCCACAAGCACCAGCTTTACCTTGTCTTTACACTAAAACTCCACAAGCACCAGCTTTACATTGTCTTGACAGTTCCACAAGCATCAGCTTTACCTTGTCTTTATAGCTCCACAAGCACCAGTTTACCTTGTCTTTACAGCTCCACAAGCACCAGCTTTAAAGCTAAACAAGCATCAGCTTTACCTTGTCTCTACAGCTCCACAAGCACCAGCTTTACCTTGTCTTTACAGCTCCACAAGCACCAGCTTTACCTTGTCTATAACAGCTCCACAAGCACCAGCTTTACCTTGTCTTTACAGCTCCACAAGCACCAGCTTTACCTTGTCTTTACAGCTCCACAAGCACCAGCTTTACCTTGTCTCTACAGGTCCACAAGCACCAGCTTTACCTTGTCTTTACAGCTCCACAAGCACCAGCTTTACCTTGTCTTTACAGCTCCACAAGCACCAGCTTTACCTTGTCTTTACAGCTCCACAAGCACCAGCTTTACCTTGTCTCTACAGGTCCACAAGCACCAGCTTTACCTTGTCTTTACAGCTCCACAAGCACCAGCTTTACCTTGTCTTTACAGCTCCACAAGCACCAGCTTTACCTTGTCTCTACAGGTCTACAAGCATCAGCTTTACCTTGTCTTTACAGCTCCACAAGCTCCAGCTTTACCTTGTCTTTACAGCTCCACAAGCACCAGCTTAACCTTGTCTTTACAGCTCCACAAGCACCAGCTTTACCTTGTCTCTACAGGTCCACAAGCATTAGCTTTACCTTGTCTTTACAGCTCCACAAGCTCCAGCTTTACCTTGTCTTTACAGCTTCACAAGCACCAGCTTTACCTTGTCTATAACAGCTCCACAAGCTCCAGCTTTACCTAGTCTTTACAGCTCCACAAGCACCAGCTTAACCTTGTCTTTACAGCTCCACAAGCACCAGCTTAACCTTGTCTTTACAGCTACACAAGCACCAGCTTTACCTTGTCTTTACAGCTCCACAAGCACCAGCTTTACCTTGTCTTTACAGCTCCACAAGCACCAGCTTTACCTTGTCTTTACAGCTCCACAAGCTCCAGCTTTACTTAGTCTTTACAGCTCTACAAGCACCAGCTTTACCTTGTCTATAACAGCTCCACAAGCACCAGCTTTACCTTGTCTTTACAGCTCCACAAGCATCAGCTTTACCTTGTCTTTACAGCTCCACAAGCATCAGCTTTACCTTGTCTTTACAGCTCCACAAGCACCAGCTTTACCTTGTCTTTACAGCTACACAAGCACCAGCTTTACCTTGTCTTTACAGCTCCACAAGCATCAGCTTTACCTTGTCTTTACAGCTCCACAAGCACCAGCTTTACCTTGTCTTTACAGCTCCACAAGCTCCAGCTTTACCTAGTCTTTACAGCTCCACAAGCACCAGCTTTACCTTGTCTATAACAGCTCCACAAGCACCAGCTTTACCTTGTCTCTACAGCTCCACAAGCATCAGCTTTACCTTGTCTATAACAGCTCCACAAGCACCAGCTTAACCTTGTCTTTACAGCTCCACAAGCACCAGCTTTACCTTGTCTTTACAGCTCCACAAGCACCAGCTTAACCTTGTCTTTACAGCTCCACAAGCACCAGCTTTACCTTGTCTATAACAGCTCCACAAGCACCAGCTTTACCTTGTCTTTACAGCTCCACAAGCACCAGCTGTACCTTGTCTTTACAGCTCCACAAGCACCAGCTTTATCTAGTCTACAGCTCCACAAGCACCAGCTTTACCTTGTCTCTACAGCTCCACAAGCATCAGCTTTACCTTGTCTTTACAGCTCCACAAGCTCCAGCTTTACCTTGTCTTTACAGCTCCACAAGCACCAGCTTAACCTTGTCTTTACAGCTCCACAAGCACCAGCTTAACCTTGTCTTTACAGCTCCACAAGCACCAGCTTTACCTTGTCTTTACAGCTCCACAAGCACCAGCTGTACCTTGTCTTTACAGCTCCACAAGCACCAGCTTCACCTTGTCTCTACAGCTCCACAAGCATCAGCTTTACCTTGTCTTTACACTACAGCTCCACAAGCACGTGCTTTACCTTGTCTTTACAGCTCCACAAGCACCAGCTTTACCTTGTCTCTACAGGTCCACAAGCATCAGCTTTACCTTGTCTTTACAGCTCCACAAGCACCAGCTTTACCTTGTCTTTACAGCTCCACAAGCACCAGCTTAACCTTGTCTTTACAGCTACACAAGCACCAGCTTTACCTTGTCTTTACAGCTCCACAAGCACCAGCTTTACCTTGTCTTTACAGCTCCACAAGCACCAGCTTTACCTTGTCTTTACAGCTCCACAAGCACCAGCTTTACCTTACACAATAAGACAGTGCTGGCAACAATTAAGACGTCCGGGAGAGCATCTTGGCCAGCAACTTCAACTCAATTACTCATAAATGATGAATGTTGATGTATTTGGAGAGGAAAGAGGAGGAGGCGCTAATTACCTCATCTGAGACATTGCGGCGGAGCTGTGAGGTAGAGCTGCCGGCGCCCATTGTGAGGTAGTGAGGAGGGAGAGATGATGATGCGCGTGGCAGAAGAACAGCAGCGGCGGCGTCCGTCCTTCGTGGTGGTTGTCCAACAACTGACGCCGCCACGCTCTGCTCATTATTGCCACACTCTTCTCCTTACAATTACCAACTCCACCTCTCAAACAATATGCAATACTCCATCACAACTTATAAATAAAGGTAACACCATCCTCCTACAACACGTACGAATATATCACCTGAAAAACTACACTCTTTTTGTGCAAATATTTCCCGACATGTCCAAGTTGGAGAATAATTTAGGGAGACAAAGCAGGACACTGAGGTGCGGCAACACTGCTCCCAGTCCTCAACCTCCTAAGCTTCCAGAAATATTTTTATATTTAAATTTCTCAACTGTTTAACATCAAATAATTTCCAGATTCTTTTGGCTCTGTATCTCTCAATTGTTTGCAGTTTTAACATTATTATTCTAACAATGCCCGAAACGCTATGCGTATTAGTGGCTTTAGGTATTGTATGTACTAGCTCTTATCTATAAATCCAACATTATGTTTGTAAATCAACTATGTATGTACTTTTCCCGAATAAAAAAATAAATTTAATTTAATTTTAATTTAATTCTTCTTTTCCTCTACTGAAGAAATAAGAGTCAACAAGCACCAGTATTTATAATGCAGCTTTCTTTAACTCCCGCGGACATTTACCACAGAAACTAATGTAGATGTAAACTGGTCACAGCCTGGCCCAGCACAGCCTAGCCCCACTGCACAGCGTAGCTGATCAACACAGCCTAAACTGGTCTGGAAGCATTGTTGTTAAAGTTCTTCAAATGTGCTAACCAAAGTCTACATAATGAGTTTCCTGCTGGCATCTTAGTGAAGTTGGTCATCAACTTGTATTGATGTTCCTCGCACTAAACACGGCCATAATCATTGATGTTTACTGAGTGACATATTCTCCATCTTGTTAGGAATACACTTCTTGTTCTTTATGATATGTGTAGTATGTGTGAAGGTTTTCTCCTCTCGAACACCTCAAGAGTGATAATGTTGGGTGACGAGGCACAATGGCCCGTGACGGCCGCCATTGTGGCTAGGCTTCAATGTTGCTGTGTAGAGTTACGCTTGAAGTTGTGTGGCCCTCAACGGCAGCCATTGTGGCCATGTTCCATGAGGGGGACCAGGCTCCAGGGGGATCCTCACCTCATACGAGCTATGAGGGGGACCAGGCTCCAGGGGGATCCTCACTTCATACGAGCCATGAGGGGGACCAGGCTCCAGGGGATCCTCACCTCATACGAGCTATGAGGGGACCAGGCTCCAGGGGTATCCTCACTTCATACGAGCCATAAGGGGGACCAGGCTCCAGGGGGATCCTCACCTCATACGAGCTATGAGGGGGAGCAGGCTCCAGGGGGATCCTCACTTCATACGAGCCATGAGGAGAACCAGGATCTTGGGGAAAATCACCTCATACGAGCCAGGAGGGGGACCAGGCTCCAAGGGGATCCTCACCTCATACGAGCCATGAGGGGGACCAGGCTCCAGGGGGATCCTCACTTCATACGAGCCATGAGGAGAACCAGGATCTTGGGGATCCTCACCTCATACGAACCATGAGGGGGACCAGGCTCCAAGGGGATCCTCACCTCAAACGAGCCATGAGAGGGACCAGGCTTCAGGGAGGGATCCTCACCTTATACGAGAAATGAGGGGGACCAGGCTCCAGGGGGATCCTCATCTCATGCGAGCCATGAAGAGGACCAGGCTCCAGGGGGTATCCTCACCTCATACAAGTCATGAGGGGGACTAGGCTCCAGGGGGATCCTCACCTTATAAGGAGCCATGAGGGAGACCAGGCTCCAGGGGAGGATCCTCACCTCATACGAGCCACGAGGGGGACCAGGCTCCAGGGGGATCCTCACCTCATGCGAGCCATGAGGGGGACCAGGCTCCAGGGGGGATCCTCACCTCATACGAGCCACGAGGGGGACCAGGCTCCAGGGGGGATCCTCACCTCATACAAGTCATGAGGGGGACCAGGCTCCAGGGGATCCTCACCTCATACGAGCCATAAGGGGGGACCAGACTCCAGGGGGATCCTCACCTCATGCGAGCCACGAGGGGGACCAGGCTTCAGGGGGATCCTCACCTCATACAAGTCATGAGGGGGGACCAGGCTCCAGGGGATCCTCACCTCATACGAGTCACGAGGGGGACCAGGCTCCAGGGGGATCCTCACCTCGAGGATCCTCGTAGGGCCAGAGGGCCTCGTATCCTGGTGGATAGCGCGCAGGACTCGTAATTCTGCGGCGCGGGTTCGATTCCCGCACGAGGCAGAAACAAATGGGCAAAGTTTCTTTCACCCTTAATGCCCCTGTTACCTAGCAGTAAAATAGGTACCTGGGTGTTAGTCAGCTGTCACGGGCTGCTTCCTGGGGGTGGAGGCCTGGTCGAGGACCGGGCCGCGGGGACACTAAAGCCCCGAAATCATCTCAAGATAACCTCATACAAGTCATGAGGGGGACCAGGCTTCAGGGGATCCTCACCTCATACGAGCCATGAGGGGGACCAGGCTCCAGGGGGGATCCTCACTTCATACGCGCCATGAGGAGGACCAGGATCTTGGAGATCCTCACATCATACGAGCCATCAGGTGGACCAGGCTCCAGGGGATCCTCACTTCATACAAGCCATGAAGGGGACCAGGCTCCAGGGGATCCTCACTTTATGCGAGCCATAAGGGGGGACCAGGCTCCAGGAGGGATCCTCACTTCATACGCGCCATGAGGAGGACCAGGATCTGGTCCTCCTCATGGACCAGATCTTGGGGATCCTCTTTTTTTTCCCAGTGTAGCAGTTAAAGTTTTATTCTCCGGTGTTTGAAATTTCACAAATTAAAAATTATTACACAAAAGCCTAATCTAAGAAAACGTATTTTTGTGTTACAAATATTTGTATGTATGTAAACTATTAGCCATTCTCTATAAATGGACATTAACTTTATTATAATTTCCCCTGCCAATTTATATATCGGAAGTTTGCCAACTTCTCATCAATTTAAATCTTCTAATTGTTTATTAACTTTATAATAATGCATGCTGGGTGGGCCATTATTGTGGAGCGAGCGGAGGTGTTGCCACACACACACCCGCCATCTCGGACCACAGCCACCATGTTCCTTGGTAGTGGAGGTGTTGCCACACACACACCCGCCATCTTGGACCACAGCCACCATGTTCCTTGGTAGTGGAGAGAGTGGAGGTGTTGCCACACACACACACACACCATCTTGGACCACAGCCACCATGTTCCTAGGTAGTGGAGAGAGCGGAGGTGTTGCCACACACACACACACCATCTCGGACCACAGCCACCATGTTCCTTGGTAGTGGAGAGAGTGGAGGTGTTGCCACACACACACACCCACCATCTTGGACCACAGCCACCATGCTCCTAGGTAGTGGAGAGATTGGAGGTCTTCATTTTTTCTTTATTAAATAACTAGCAGCACCCGCCACACGTTGCTGTGGCTCAGTCTGGGTAACTGGGAAAGAAAGAAAAGAGAAAGCGCACGTTTCTATGTTTAATTTTACAATGCTTGTGGGTATACAATATTTTTTGTTGTTCAATTGTCTGTGGAGATATAGAGATTGTCTGGTTTGCCGACTTTACAACACGCAAAATATAATTGTCCATGTGAAAAGCAATCCGTGTCTAGATATTAATTGTCCATGTGAAAAGCAATCCGTGTCTAGATATAAACTGCACAATTCTAAAGATTGGCCCTGAGCTTTGTTGATGGTGATTGCAAATGCCAATCGAATTAGAAATTACAATTTCTTAAATTGAAATGGCATATCTGTTGGAATCATAGAAATGAGAGGAATAAGGACATCTTCACCTTTGAAAGGTCCTGTCAAAACTGTTGCTTTTTCGACGTCGCTGATTAATTTTTTTACTGAAAGCCGCGTGGCATTGCAAAGTTTTGGCTGGTTGATATTTCGCAACATGATAATTGGCACGCCGGTTTTCAATTGCCGTACATGTGATGGTATCCCAGGCAGATCGAGTGAATTAAAAAATTCTGTTGGATAATTGTTGTTGGATTCTGTTGGCACCTTGACTTTAGCAAAGCTTTTGATACAGTGCCACATGAAAGACTGATTAAAAAAATAGAGTCTCATGGTATTGGGGGTGCTATATTAAGCTGGATTAGGGCATGGCTATACCAAAGGAAACAGAGAGTTAGTATAAATGGAATCAAGTCAGAGTGGGAAAATGTTGTAAGTGGAGTGCCTCAAGGCTCTGTCCTGGGACCTCTGTTGTTTATAATATATATAAATGATTTAGATTCAGGTTTGAGTAGCAACATTTGCAAATTTGCCGATGATACGAAAATCGGTAGGGAAATTAATTCGGAGGAGGACTCACTATCACTTCAAGTTGATCTAGATAGGGTTTTGAAATGGTCAAAGGATTGGCAGATGCAGTTTAATGCTGATAAATGTAAAGTTCTGAGGTTAGGTAATGATGATAGAGTTACAAGATACGAGCTAGATGGTGTTGTGATTGCGAAGTCGGATTGCGAAAGGGATCTGGGAGTTATGATTAGTAAGAATTTAAAACAAAAGGATCAATGCATAAATGTTCGTAATAAGGCAAATCGGACACTTGGATTTATTAATCGCAGCGTTAGTAACAAGACACCTGGTGTGGTTCTCAAGCTATATCTTGCTCTAGTTAGGCCCCATTTAGATTATGCAGTTCAGTTTTGGTCGCCATATTATAGAATGGATATAAATTCACTTGAACGTGTCCAGCGTAGGATGACTAAGTTAATTCCCCAAATTAGAAATCTTTCATATGAAGAAAGATTAACAAAGCTTAAGTTGCATTCACTGGAAAGGCGAAGAGTTAGGGGTGACATGATAGAGGTTTACAAGTGGATGAATGGACATAACCGGGGGGATATTAATAGGGTATTAAAAGTATCAACACAGGACAGAACACGAAACAATGGATATAAATTGGATAAGTTTAGATTTAGGAAAGACTTGGGTAAATACTGGTTCAGTAACAGGGTTGTTGATTTGTGGAACCAATTGCCGCGTAACATTGTGGAGGTGGGGTCCCTCGATTGTTTCAAGCACGGGTTGGACAAGTATATGAGTGGGATTGGGTGGTTATAGAATAGGAGCTGCCTCGTATGGGCCAATAGGCCTTCTGCAGTTACCTTTGTTCTTATGTTCTTATGTATGTTCTTAATTAACCACTTCATCTGCTTCCTCAACAGTTTCGACGAACTTGTATGTGACTGCCTTGCTTTGAATGTTTGACTGAATAATATTGTTAAGTTCGTGTGCCGGATGATTTGGAAATGTTGCACGTGGGAGTTTCAATGAATTGCATGTTCAATGGCAGTTTCAAAGTCAACGTAGCAGTTCTTCCATCAGGTTTGATGAAATAGCTATGCCCAAGATTACCATCAAAGAAGGTAATTATTACCATCAAAGAAGGTAAGATTACCATCAAAGATTACCATCAAAGAAGGAAGATCCGCCGGGAAGGTGGTCAAATAACTTCTGCTGTCACCTCCTTATGTGTGGTCACTGATGGTCGAGAGGATTAAGGCACTGTGACTCCAATTGCAATGTGCTCCTGGAGGTCCGGGTTCGAGTCAATTCTGGTGTGTGCAGTTTTCATTTGCATATATGCTTGAGAACCATTCAAGCTTGTTCGCATTTCTGTTGCTTACTTGGTCCCATTAAAATGAAAGGATTTGATGAAATAGCTATGCCCAAGATTACCATCAAAGTGCCGCCGATAGGGGGTGGTCAAATAGCTTCGACTATCACCTCTTTATGTGTGGTCACTGATGGTCGAGAGGATTAAGGCACTGTGACACCAATTGCAATGTGCTCCTGGAGGTCCGGGTTTGAGTCACTTCTTGGGTGTGGAGTTTTCATTTGCATATATGCTTGGGAACCATTAAAGTTTGTTCGCATTTCTTTTGCTCACGTGGGCCCCCTAAAATGAAGTGATTTGATGAAATAGCTATGCCCAAGATTACCATCAAAGTGCCCCGGGGGGGGGGGATAAAATTGCTTCGGCTATCACCTCCTTATGTGTGGTCACTGATGGTCAAGTGGATTAAGGCACCGTGACACTAGTTGCAATGTGCTCCTGGAGGTCTGGGGTCGAGTCACTTCTGGGGTGTGGAGTTTTCATTTGCAGATATTCTTTGGGTCCATTCTAGCTTGTTCGCATTTCTGTTGCTCAAGTGGCACCACTTAAATGAAGTGATTTGATGAAATAACTATGCCCAAGATTGCCATCAAAGTGCCGCCAGGGGGGGGGGGATAAAATTGCTTCAGCTATCACCTCCTTATGTGGGGTCACTGATGGTCTAGTTGTTTAAAGCACCGTGAAACCAGTTGCAATGTGCTCCTGGAGGTCTGAGTTCGAGTCACTTCTGTGGTGTGGAGTTTTCATTTCTATATATGCTTCGGGACCATTTAAGTTTGCTCGCATTTCTGTTGCTCACGTGGGCCCCCTCAAATGAAGTCATTTGATGAAATAGTTATGCCCAAGATTATCATCAAAGTGCCGCCGGGAGGGTGGTCAAATAGCTTTAGCTATCACATCCTTATGTGTGGTCACTGATGGTCAAGTGGATTAAGGTACTGTAACACCAGTTGCAATTTGATCCTGGAGGTCTGGGTTCGAGTCACTTCTGGGGTGTGGAATTTTCATTTGCATTTATGCTTGGCGACCATTCAAGCTTGTTCGCATTTCTGTTACTCACGTAGCTCGACTAAAATTAAGTGAATTGATGAAATAGCTATGCCCAATAATTATAATCCTTTCTCTTAACAGAATCTCTATGTCTACAAATGTCCTTTGTAGACATAGTGTCTACAAAGGTATGTTGTAGTGTTAATACCTACTGTATTGTCAGCGTCTGTACCTATTGTGTTAGTGCTGCCTGTTACACTTTTCTGTCTACTATCATCTTTATCTGGTCGCAATAGATCACAGTTTAGAATTTCCTGAATTTTTACTTTAGTTTCATCCCCGTCTCCAGCCTCCGCTCCTGCACCAGTATTATTGGCTTCCCACTCTCCCTGTATGGCCGGTAGGCTTCCCACTCTCCCTGTATGGCCGGTAGGCTTCCCACTCTCCCTGTATGGCTGGTAGGCTTCCCACTCTCCCTGTATGGCCGGTAGGCTTCCCACTCTCCCTGTACGGCCGGTAGGCTTCCCACTCTCCCTGTATGGCCGGTAGGCTTCCCACTCTCCCTGTATGGCCGGTAGGCTTCCCACTCTCCCTGTATGGCAGGTAGGCTTCCCACTCTCCCTGTATGGCCGGTAGGCTTCCCACTCTCCCTGTATGGCTGGTAGGCTTCCCACTCTCCCTGTATGGCCGGTAGGCTTCCCACTCTCCCTGTATGGCCTGTAGACTTCCCACTCTCCCTGTATGGCCGGTAGACTTCCCACTCTCCCTGTATGGCCTGTAGGCTTCCCACTCTCCCTGTATGGCCGGTAGACTTCCCACTCTCCCTGTATGGCCTGTAGGCTTCCCACTCTCCCTGTATGGCCGGAAGACTTCCCACTCTCCCTGTATGGCCTGTAGGCTTCCCACTCTCCCTGTATGTCCGGTAGACTTCCCACTCTCCCTGTATGGCCTGTACGCTTCCCACTCTCCCTGTATGGCCGGTAGACTTCCCACTCTCCCTGTATGGCCTGTAGGCTTCCCACTCTCCCTGTATGGCCGGTAGGCTTCCCACTCTCCCTGTATGGCCGGTGGACTTCCCACTCTCCCTGTATGGCCGGTAGGCTTCCCACTCTAACTGTATGGCCGGTAGGCTTCCCACTCTCCCTGTATGTCCGGTAGGCTTACCACTCTCCCTGTATGGCCGGAAGGCTTCCCACTCTCCCTGTATGGCCGGTAGGCTTCCCACTCTCCCTGTATGGCCGGTAGACTTGCCACTCTCCCTGTATGGCCTGTAGGCTTCCCACTCCCCCTGTATGGCCGGTAGGCTTCCCACTCTCCCTGTATGGCCGGTGGACTTCCCACTCTCCCTGTATGGCCGGTAGGCTTCCCACTCTGACTGTATGGCCGGTAGGCTTCCCACTCTCCCTGTATGTCCGGTAGGCTTACCACTCTCCCTGTATGTCCAGTAGACTTCCCACTCTCCCTGTATGGCCTGTACGCTTCCCACTCTCCCTGTATGGCCGGTAGACTTCCCACTCTCCCTGTATGGCCTGTAGGCTTCCCACTCTCCCTGTATGGCCGGTAGGCTTCCCACTCTCCCTGTATGGCCGGTAGGCTTACCACTCTCCCTGTATGGCCGGTAGGCTTACCACTCTCCCTGTATGGCCAGTAGGCTTCCCACTCTCCCTGTATGGCCGGTAGGCTTCCCACTCTCCCTGTATGGCCGGTAGGCTTACCACTCTCCCTGTATGGCCGGTAGGCTTCCCACTCTCCCTGTATGGCCGGTAGGCTTCCCACTCTCCCTGTATGGCCGGTAAGGCTTCCCACTCTCCCTGTATGGCCTGTAGGCTTCCCACTCTCCCTGTATGGCCGGTAGACTTCCCACTCTCCCTGTATGGCCTGTAGGCTTCCCACTCTCCCTGTATGTCCGGTAGACTTCCCACTCTCCCTGTATGGCCTGTACGCTTCCCACTCTCCCTGTATGGCCGGTAGACTTCCCACTCTCCCTGTATGGCCTGTAGGCTTCCCACTCTCCCTGTATGGCCGGTAGGCTTCCCACTCTCCCTGTATGGCCGGTGGACTTCCCACTCTCCCTGTATGGCCGGTAGGCTTCCCACTCTGACTGTATGGCCGGTAGGCTTCCCACTCTCCCTGTATGTCCGGTAGGCTTACCACTCTCGCTGTATGGCCGGTAGGCTTCCCACTCTCCCTGTATGGCCGGTAGGCTTCCCACTCTCCCTGTATGGCCGGTAGACTTGCCACTCTCCCTGTATGGCCTGTAGGCTTCCCACTCCCCCTGTATGGCCGGTAGGCTTCCCACTCTCCCTGTATGGCCGGTGGACTTTCCACTTTCCCTGTATGGCCGGTAGGCTTACCACTCTCCCTGTATGTCCGGTAGACTTCCCACTCTCCCTGTATGGCCTGTACGCTTCCCACTCTCCCTGTATGGCCGGTAGACTTCCCACTCTCCCTGTATGGCCTGTAGGCTTCCCACTCTCCCTGTATGGCCGGTAGGCTTCCCACTCTCCCTGTATGGCCGGTAGGCTTACCACTCTCCCTGTATGGCCGGTAGGCTTCCCACTCTCCCTGTATGGCCGGTAGGCTTCCCACTCTCCCTGTATGGCCGGTAGGCTTCCCACTCTCCCTGTATGGCCGGTAAGGCTTCCCACTCTCCCTGTATGGCCTGTAGGCTTCCCACTCTCCCTGTATGGCCGGTAGACTTCCCACTCTCCCTGTATGGCCTGTAGGCTTCCCACTCTCCCTGTATGTCCGGTAGACTTCCCACTCTCCCTGTATGGCCTGTAGGCTTCCCACTCTCCCTGTATGGCCGGTAGGCTTCCCACTCTCCCTGTATGGCCGGTGGACTTCCCACTCTCCCTGTATGGCCGGTAGGCTTCCCACTCTGACTGTATGGCCGGTAGGCTTCCCACTCTCCCTGTATGTCCGGTAGGCTTACCACTCTCGCTGTATGGCCGGTAGGCTTCCCACTCTCCCTGTATGGCCGGTAGGCTTCCCACTCTCCCTGTATGGCCGGTAGACTTGCCACTCTCCCTGTATGGCCTGTAGGCTTCCCACTCCCCCTGTATGGCCGGTAGGCTTCCCACTCTCCCTGTATGGCCGGTGGACTTCCCACTCTCCCTGTATGGCCGGTAGGCTTCCCACTCTGACTGTATGGCCGGTAGGCTTCCCACTCTCCCTGTATGTCCGGTAGGCTTACCACTCTCCCTGTATGTCCGGTAGACTTCCCACTCTCCCTGTATGGCCTGTACGCTTCCCACTCTCCCTGTATGGCCGGTAGACTTCCCACTCTCCCTGTATGGCCTGTAGGCTTCCCACTCTCCCTGTATGGCCGGTAGGCTTCCCACTCTCCCTGTATGGCCGGTGGACTTCCCACTCTCCCTGTATGGCCGGTAGGCTTCCCACTCTGACTGTATGGCCGGTAGGCTTCCCACTCTCCCTGTATGTCCGGTAGGCTTACCACTCTCCCTGTATGGCCGGTAGGCTTCCGTCTCTCCCTGTATGGCCGGTAGGCTTCCCACTCTCCCTGTATGGCCGGTAGACTTGCCACTCTCCCTGTATGGCCTGTAGGCTTCCCACTCCCCCTGTATGGCCGGAAGGCTTCCCACTCTCCCTGTATGGCCGGTGGACTTCCCACTCTCCCTGTATGGCCGGTAGGCTTCCCACTCTGACTGTATGGCCGGTAGGCTTCCCACTCTCCCTGTATGTCCGGTAGGCTTACCACTCTCCCTGTATGTCCAGTAGACTTCCCACTCTCCCTGTATGGCCTGTACGCTTCCCACTCTCCCTGTATGGCCGGTAGACTTCCCACTCTCCCTGTATGGCCTGTAGGCTTCCCACTCTCCCTGTATGGCCGGTAGGCTTCCCACTCTCCCTGTATGGCCGGTAGACTTGCCACTCTCCCTGTATGGCCTGTAGGCTTCCCACTCCCCCTGTATGGCCGGTAGGCTTCCCACTCTCCCTGTATGGCCGGTGGACTTTCCACTCTCCCTGTATGGCCGGTAGGCTTACCACTCTCCCTGTATGTCCGGTAGACTTCCCACTCTCTCTGTATGGCCTGTACGCTTCCCACTCTCCCTGTATGGCCGGTAGACTTCCCACTCTCCCTGTATGGCCTGTAGGCTTCCCACTCTCCCTGTATGGCCGGTAGGCTTCCCACTCTCCCTGTATGGCCGGTAGGCTTACCACTCTCCCTGTATGGCCGGTAGGCTTACCACTCTCCCTGTATGGCCGGTAGGCTTCCCACTCTGACTGTATGGCCGGTAGGCTTCCCACTCTCCCTGTATGTCCGGTAGGCTTACCACTCTCGCTGTATGGCCGGTAGGCTTCCCACTCTCCCTGTATGGCCGGTAGGCTTCCCACTCTCCCTGTATGGCCGGTAGACTTGCCACTCTCCCTGTATGGCCTGTAGGCTTCCCACTCCCCCTGTATGGCCGGTAGGCTTCCCACTCTCCCTGTATGGCCGGTGGACTTTCCACTCTCCCTGTATGGCCGGTAGGCTTACCACTCTCCCTGTATGTCCGGTAGACTTCCCACTCTCCCTGTATGGCCTGTACGCTTCCCACTCTCCCTGTATGGCCGGTAGACTTCCCACTCTCCCTGTATGGCCTGTAGGCTTCCCACTCTCCCTGTATGGCCGGTAGGCTTCCCACTCTCCCTGTATGGCCGGTAGGCTTACCACTCTCCCTGTATGGCCGGTAGGCTTCCCACTCTCCCTGTATGGCCGGTAGGCTTCCCACTCTCCCTGTATGGCCGGTAGGCTTCCCACTCTCCCTGTATGGCCGGTAAGGCTTCCCACTCTCCCTGTATGGCCTGTAGGCTTCCCACTCTCCCTGTATGGCCGGTAGACTTCCCACTCTCCCTGTATGGCCTGTAGGCTTCCCACCCTCCCTGTATGTCCGGTAGACTTCCCACTCTCCCTGTATGGCCTGTAGGCTTCCCACTCTCCCTGTATGGCCGGTAGGCTTCCCACTCTCCCTGTATGGCCGGTGGACTTCCCACTCTCCCTGTATGGCCGGTAGGCTTCCCACTCTGACTGTATGGCCGGTAGGCTTCCCACTCTCCCTGTATGTCCGGTAGGCTTACCACTCTCGCTGTATGGCCGGTAGGCTTCCCACTCTCCCTGTATGGCCGGTAGGCTTCCCACTCTCCCTGTATGGCCGGTAGACTTGCCACTCTCCCTGTATGGCCTGTAGGCTTCCCACTCCCCCTGTATGGCCGGTAGGCTTCCCACTCTCCCTGTATGGCCGGTGGACTTCCCACTCTCCCTGTATGGCCGGTAGGCTTCCCACTCTGACTGTATGGCCGGTAGGCTTCCCACTCTCCCTGTATGTCCGGTAGGCTTACCACTCTCCCTGTATGTCCGGTAGACTTCCCACTCTCCCTGTATGGCCTGTACGCTTCCCACTCTCCCTGTATGGCCGGTAGACTTCCCACTCTCCCTGTATGGCCTGTAGGCTTCCCACTCTCCCTGTATGGCCGGTAGGCTTCCCACTCTCCCTGTATGGCCGGTAGGCTTACCACTCTCCCTGTATGGCCGGTAGGCTTACCACTCTCCCTGTATGGCCGGTAGGCTTCCCACTCTCCCTGTATGGCCGGTAGGCTTCCCACTCTCCCTGTATGGCCGGTAAGGCTTCCCACTCTCCCTGTATGGCCGGTAGGCTTCCCACTCTCCCTGTATGGCCGGTAGACTTCCCACCCTCTCTGTATGGCCTGTAGGCTTCCCACTCTCTCTGTATGGCCTGTAGGCTTCCCACTCTCCCTGTATGGCCTGTAGGCTTCCCACTCTCCCTGTATGGCCGGTAGGCTTACCACTCTCCCTGTATGGCCTGTAGGCTTCCCACTCTCCCTGTATGGCCGGTAGGCTTACCACTCTCCCTGTATGGCCGGTAAGGCTTCCCACTCTCCCTGTATGGCCGGTAGGCTTCCCACTCTCCTTGTATGGCCGGTAGGCTTACCACTCTCCCTGTATGGCCGGTAGGCTTCCCACTCTCCCTGTATGGCCGGTAGGCTTCCCACTCTCCCTGTATGGCCGGTAGGCTTCCCACTCTCCTTGTATGGCCGGTAGGCTTACCACTCTCCCTGTATGGCCGGTAGGCTTACCACTCTCCCTGTATGGCCGGTAAGGCTTCCCACTCTCCCTGTATGGCCGGTAGTGTCGGGAAACCGACACACACACAACCACACACACACAAATAACACAGTCTCCCCTAGTCTGTATTCCCTTCAGGATGGAAAATGGGAGACTCCGTGACGTCATCGACTCCGTGACGTCATGGAAGTCATCGTATATTTACATTATGAAACATTGTTAATAGACTAGTTTAGTCTCTAGAGTTAACAAAAAAGTGATCAATAAGACTGAATATAATTATTTACACAGTATTGTAGCTAGGTTCCCTTGTTAATGTAAAATTACTTTGAGTGAGGAACCAGCGTTAAGGGCGTTGGCCCGAGTGGGGAGGAAGGCCTCCACATCATAATAACAACAACCAGGGATCAGCCTACCACGCTGTCTTGGTTAACTGGTGTAAACAGCTAGACACCCTATTTACGTGTCAACACCAGCTACACAGCCTATCAACATCACAACAACGATTGTATCCGTCTACCAAGTATTGTATATTATTCTAGTGCAGTTTAATATTTTAATGGGTAGATGGTTAAGTCGTGGGAGATCCCCAAATACAACGTATGTGTACTCCATTACAACCCTCACAGTTCATGTTATACCTGTAATTGATATGTTTAGGGAACTTTGATTAATTCCTTGCATCCCATACAGGTAAATTGTGAGAGGAGCAGCAAGAATCTGTGCAGACAGTTGGTTCATACACATAATTAACTACTTGTTTGCCAAGCCTTGTCCTTCCCACCAGCCGCCATTACGTGGCACAAAGAGGCAGAGCCACACCCATCTTGAGGCTTCACCTACACGCCTTACCAGGCCCATTCTACTGGCATAGCTAAGCCATTTATGCTTTTAGTAGTAGTAGTCATAATTAATTATTATATTAGTAGTTTAGACCACCATATGTGGTATACTGAAATAACTGAAATAACAGATTAAAAGGTAAACAATTGGTAGTTTAAGAAGGAGCCATAACAAAGTGGTTTAGGCTACCAATTGTCCCTCCCAATAGTGTGTAAGAAGATTTCAGGCAGTTTACCAGTACATACAGTCCACTTAATTAATTCTTACTTACTAAGGAAAATAAATAAGACATAACTTTATTTTATTATAGTCAATTTGAAAAAGAGAGATTAGCTGCCTGGAATTTCCCCACAGGTAGGCTTCCCACTCTCCCTGTATGGCCGGTAGGCTTACCACTCTCCCTGTATGGCCGGTAAGGCTTCCCACTCTCCCTGTATGGCCGGTAGGTTTCCCACTCTCCCTATACGGCCGGTAGGCTTACCACTCTCCCTGTATGGCTGGTAGGCTTACCACTCTCCCTGTATGGCTGGTAGGCTTCCCACTCTCCCTGTACGGCCGGTAGGCTTACCACTCTCCCTGTATGGCCTGTAAGGCTTCCCACTCTCCCCCCCCTCCCCGCTCAGCTCGTTGTCGCCGTGTGGGGGCTTAGTGGGCGGCTGCCGGAGTGTGATGCTTCTTGGGGCGGTCCTCTGTCCTTTTCTAGACTTGTGCTCCTGCTGCCGTCCTCTCCAATTCTGCTGGGCATCTTTTCCTTTTCCTTCTGTTTCGTTTTTCTCCCCCCTCTTCTCCTATCTGCTTGCCGTTTCCTACCGAACTTTTGCTCGTTCTGGTTCTTCCCTTGGACTTCTTCTATTTTGACGCCCGGGTGCTTGAGGAGGCATACTCATGCACCCGTAGAACTGCAGTACCCGACGTCGAGAGCGAGGGGAACCTTTTATTGTCAATCCCCACTTCGTCACCGAACCCGATCTCGACGGACTGTCGGTTTCTTAAGGTGGCGTTTGTGGGGCGTATACTCGCGACGCACCCCTAGGAGGCCCCGACAAGATCGGCGATAGCTTCTTGTTGGGTGTCCTGCCTCTAATTGTGGCTCCATGGTGGGTGTGGGGGCACATTCGTGAGTGAATTCTTTCTTTCGTCAAGATGATTACCCCTGCTTCGGCTTCTTCTGGTTTACCTTCTCAGGCTCGTGGGGTGGGCGACCAAGCCCCCGAGTCGGTCCGTATTGGAAGACCGGGCTCTGTAGCCTCCGCTGCATTGGGCCCCGACCTTGCTCCTCCTTTGGCCTCTCTGACTCCTTCCTCTGGCTCCCCTCCCTCCTCTGTGGTTGGGTCGAGCCCCAAGCCCCCAGTGGTGACTACCTCGTCCCCTGGCGTGGCTCCTTCTCTAGTTGTAACTACTGCGCCTTTTAACCCCTCTCTCTCTGGGGGTTCTCACCGCCGTCTTCGTCACGGCCGCCCTCGCTCGATTCCTTCCAGTTCTGCTACCTATCAAGCCTTGTTTGGTCCCGCTTCGTGGGCCAAATATTTTGATCTCCTCCCTCTTGATTCTGCGCCTCCTGACGATTTCTCCCTCCATCGACATCTCATTGATTCCGTGGATGCCTCCATTACTTTCAACCCCACTCGTCTCGGTACACGTGTCGTTGCTGCTCCTTCTCAGGATGCTGCTTCCCGCTTGGCTGCCTTATCCTGCCTTGGCGAGACCCCCGTTCGGGTCTCGAAGAACGTTCAGTTGAATGCCAGTGTTGGCACTATTTTGCTCCCGCCCCATGTTGCGACCGGTGTTCGGGACCTACGCGACTGCCACGACGATATTCGACATATCCTCGCTGCCCAGGGCCATTCTATTCTCCAGGTGGACACGTTTACTCGTCCCCCTCGTGGTAGTCGCCGTCAACCCCTCCGGGTTGTGAAGATTACCTTTGATGGTAGGACCCTTCCACCCTCTGTCATTCTTGCTGGTGCCAGGTGCTCTGTCCAGGAGTACATTCCTTCTCCTCGGCTCTGCAACAAGTGCTGGAGGTTTGGGCATGGTGCCCTCCGCTGCTCCGGGACTGTCTCTCTCTGTCCTTTGTGTGGTGGCGAAGGTCACTCTAAGTCGGAGTGCGCTTCTCTCCAGGCTCGTTGCCTCAACTGCGGTGAGGCCCATCCTACCTTCTCCCGTGCGTGTGTCCATTACAAGCTTGAGGCAGCCGTCCTCAACTTGAAGCACCGGGAGCGTTTATCTTTTCCTGAGGCGAGGCGCCAGGTTCGCCGGCTCCCACCTTATGCTAATATCTCTTATGCTCGCGTGTTGCGCTCTTCCTCTCCTCGTCCTTCCCGCCTTCCTCAGACTCACAACCGTTTCCAGGCCTTGGACCCTGATGCGCCCACTGCCCCCTCCTCTGTCCCTTTGGGTTCTCTCCCGAAGGATCCTCCTCCTGGTCCTCTGTCTGGGGTTCCCCTTCCTTCTACCCGGTCTGTCGTGTCTTCTGTGTCTCCTTCCTCGTCCCCCTCCGATCCTCCTTCCCATCCTCTTCCTCCATCTATCGGCTCTCCCCGCCGCCTGTCGGTGTGGGCGGATGTCCATCGCTCTCCTAACGGCCGTCGTGTGTGCTCTCGTTCGGCTTCTCCTGTTGAGACACTGGAATCCGTTGCCCGGTACGTAGTTGCTGGGACACCGGTCTCTTTAAGTCAGAAGCGTAAGCCTGGCTCCTCTCCTTCCTCTTCCCCGGCGGGTAAGAAGGCTTCGCTTTCTTCCTCAGCTCCTCCTTCTGGCTCTGTTGCTCCTTCCCCTCCCGTTTCAGTGCTTGCGCCCCCTGTTCCTGCTATGGAGGTTTCTTTGGCCCCTGCTTCCCTTTCGGTTGCTGCTCTTGCTGGGGTGCGCTCCTCTCTTTCTACTCCCCCTCTTCCTGCTGCTGTCCTTGACTGCTCCTCTCCGTTGTCTCCTCCTCCTCCTCCTCCGGACCCTGCCCGCCCACCTCTGATCTGTTCTCCCGTTTCCTTCCCTCCGTCTTTGCTCAGTTTACCCATGCCCCCTAACCCTGACTTTGCTGACCCTGATATTCTTTAACGTGCTCTGTTGGTCTTTCGCCTTTGTTTCTTCCTTGTTCTCTGTTTTTGTCCTTTCTCTTCTCGTCGTTGTCCATTCTTCAATGGAACGTTCGAGGTTATTACGCCAATTTCCTCGAACTCCAACTTCTGGTTTCGCGGTTTTCGCCCCTTTGTGTCTGTCTCCAGGAGCCGATGCTTGGTGCTCGTCCTGGTCGTTTTCGTTGCTATTCCTTTCTCTCCCCCCCCCCAGCCATTGCTGGGGCTTCTAATTCTTCTGCTCTCTTGATTCGGGCTGATGTTCCCTTTGTTCCTTTACTTTTTCCTTCGCCTCTCCATTGTTCTGCTGCTCGTATCTTTGTGGGGAAATGGTACACAGTTTGTTCCATTTATCTCCCCCCGAGTGTCCCGCTCTCTCTTCCTGATTTGAAACACCTCCTAGACTCCTTGCCGGAGCCTGTGCTCCTGCTGGGTGACTTCAATTGTCGTCATTCTCTTTGGGGTGACGTTCTGACGAATACCCGGGGTCGCCTCCTTGAGCCGTTTCTCCTCTCTTCTTCCCTGTCTCTTCTGAATTCTGGTGAGCCCACTCATTTGGACTCTCGAACTCGCACCCTTTCTTGTCTTGATCTTTCTCTCTGCTCTTCTTCTCTTTACTTAGATTTCACATGGCAGGTTCTTGCTGACCTCCATGGAAGTGATCATTTCCCCATCCTTGTTTCCTTTTTCTCTTTTCGCCCTTCCCTCTCTTTCCCTAGGTGGCAGTTTGCTAAGGCGGACTGGACCCTATTTTCCCTCAGTGCTACTCTCTCTGACCTCTCCCTTCTGCCCCTCTCTCGCGCTCTCCTCCTTTTTCATGACACTGTCTTCGACGCTGCCCTCCGCTCTATTCCTCGCTCTTCCTCTCGGGGTCCACGGAAGTGCGTTCCCTGGTGGAATGCGGACTGTGCTCGGGCTGTCCGCTGTAAGCGTGCAGCCTGGAAGAAGCACCGCCGTAGGCAGACGACCGATTCTTTTCTTTTCTTTCGGAATGCGAGTGCGGTGGCCCGTAGGGCCATCTGTACGGCTAAACGTGAATGTTGGGCATCTTATGTCTCGACAATTACGTCCGAAACCCCTCTGGCCCAGATCTGGAAGCGTATCCGCAAGATAGCGGGTAAGTTCGTTCCCGATGTTTCACCGGTCCTTCACCTCCATGATACTCTTGTGGCGGACCCGTTGCAGGTTGCTTCCGAACTGGGTTCCCACTTTTCTTCTGTTAGCTCTGGTCTTCATCTTCCCCAATCTTTCCTTCTTCGTAAACCTGTCCTTGAGTCTCGTCCTTTAGATTTCTGCACTCATCTTCAGCTTCCCTATAATGATCCCTTCTCTCTCTCTGAACTTCGTTCTGCCCTGGCCCTCTGCGGTTCTACGGCGGCGGGCTCCGATGGTATTCATTATGAGATGCTTCGCCATCTCCCTCCGAGCACGTCTCAGTATTTACTGAGTCTGTATAATCGGATTTGGGAGTCGTCGTCAGTCCCTGAGGACTGGCTCGATGCCGTAGTCCTCCCTGTTCGCAAACCGAGGTCTCTGGGTACTTCCCCTAAGGACTTTCGCCCTATTGCTCTCACAAGTTGTGTCTGCAAACTCTTTGAACGTATGGTTAACGTTCGTCTGATGTGGTTCCTGGAACACCATCACCTCCTCTCCCCTTCTCAATTTGGTTTCCGCAAGTGCCGCAGCACGACAGATGTCCTGGTGAACTTGGAGGTCTATATACGTACTGCTTTTGCTGCGAAGACCTCCGTTGTTGCCGTCCTTTTTTACCTAGAAAAGGCTTACGACACCACTTGGCGTTATCATATCCTATCTCAACTTCATTCTTTTGGCCTTCGTGGTCATCTCCCTCTCTTTCTCCGCAGCTTCCTCTCTCGTCGTTCCTTTCGGGTGCGCCTTGGTACCGCTCTCTCTCCCTCTTTTCAGCAATACGAAGGTGTGCCCCAGGGTAGTGTTCTGAGCACTAATCTTTTTCTGGTTGCCCTCAATGGTCTTCTTTCCTCTCTTCCTTCTGGTGTCTTCTCCGCTCTCTATGTCGATGATCTTACCCTTTGTTGTCAGGGTGATGATTCGCCTCTCCTTCAACGCCGGCTTCAACTTGCGATTGATGCCGTGTCGTCTTGGGCCACAGGTCATGGCTTCAAGTTCTCTACTTCTAAGACTTGTGCCATGACTTTTACGCGGAAACGGGTTGTTCTTCGTCCCTCTTTGTCACTTTATGGTCATCCCCTTGAATACAAAGATTCCGCGAAGCTTTTGGGGTTATTCCTTGACACTCGTTTGTCTTGGTCTCCCCATATCTCTTACCTCCGTGTTGAGTGCTCTAAGTCCCTTACCCTCCTTCGGGTCTTGTCCCATACTTCTTGGGGGGCAGATAGGCGCACTCTCCTTGCTTTACATTCCTCTCTCGTCCTGTCTAAGCTCGATTATGGTTGCCCTGCTTACTCGTCTGCTTCTCCTTCTACTCTTCGCCGTCTTGATGCTTTGCACCATACTGGGTTGCGCCTCAGTTCTGGTGCCTTTCGTTCGACTCCCGTCCTTAGCTTGTATGTTGACACTGGCTTCCTGTCTCTCCAGGACCGCCGTGATCGCTACTGTCTTCGCTATCATGCGCGGTCCTTGCAACATCCTTCCTCTCGTCTCTGTCGTGCTTTAACTTTTACCCCTCCTGCGGTTCCTGTTCCTCTTCACCACCTCCCTCTTTCTGTCCGGTTATCTCGCCTGCAGGATTCTCTTTCCGTTCGTATTTCTGATGTTTCTCCTCGTGTTGTTCCTTCTTTGCCCCCGTGGAGGGTCCCTCTTCCGCGGTTTTGTACATCCTTGACTCGTATCACTAAAGCTTTTACCCCTCCTACAGTTCTAAAACGCCTTTTCCTCGAGCACTTTTCTTCTCACTCCCGCTCCGTTTCTGTCTTCACCGATGGGTCTAAGTCAGCGGACGGTGTTGGCTACTCTGTTGTTTTTCCTGATCGCACTTATATGTGTCGCTTGCCTCCGGAGACTAGCATCTTTACAGCGGAACTTTATGCTATTCTCTATGCTCTTCGTCTCCTGCTTTCTCGTTGTCAGTCTTCCTTTGTGGTTGTTGTTGACTCTCGTAGTGCCCTCATGGCTCTCGGGTGCTTTAATCCAGTTCATCCGGTAGTTGTCGAGATCCAGCATTGACTGTTTCTCGTTCACAGTAAATTTAAGTCGGTTGAGTTTTGTTGGGTTCCCAGCCATATTGGCGTGTCTTTAAATGAGCGTGCGGATGCTGCCGCTAAGGAAGCTGTCCGCTCTTGTCCCATCTCTCGTAAAGGCATTCCGTATTCCGACTTTTACCCGGTTATCCATTCCTCAGTCCTTACCCGTTGGCAGGCTTCTTGGTTGTCTGTTACTGGTAACAAGCTACGTACTCTTAAATGTTGTGTTTCCTCGTGGCCGTCCTCCTTCCACCGTAACCGGCGGTGGGAAACACCTCTAGCTAGGTTGCGTATTGGCCATACTCGCTTAACCCATGGTCACTTGATGGAGCGCCGCCCTGCTCCTTATTGTCCTAGTTGCATTGTCCCTCTTACGGTCGTGCATGTCCTTCTTGAATGTCCTGACTTCCAGGACGAGCGTGTGTCTTGCTTTCCGACCGCCCCTCGCGGTCACCTGTCCCTCGATAGAATTCTTGGTGACTCGGATACTTTTGATATCGTTCGCCTTATGCGTTTTTGTTCTCGTATTGGCATCCTTGGTGATATTTAGCGCCCTCTGATTATCTTGCGTATTTGATGGTGCTACATAGCCTTCCCGGTTTGGTGCCTTCTTTTGATAATTACTTACTTACTTCCCACTCTCCCTGTACGGCTGGTAGGCTTCCCACTCTCCCTGTATGGCCGGTAGGCTTCCCACTCTCCCTGTATGGCCGGTAGGCTTCCCACTCTCCCTGTATGGCCGGTAGGCTTCCCACTCTCCCTGTATGGCTGGTAGGCTTCCCACTCTCCCTGTATGGCCGGTAGGCTTCCCACTCTCCCTGTATGGCTGGTAGGCTTCCCACTCTCCCTGTATGGCCGGTAGGCTTCCCACTCTCCCTGTATGGCCGGTAGGCTTCCCACTCTCCCTGTATGGCCGGTAGGCTTCCCACTCTCCCTGTATGGCCGGTAGGCTTCCCACTCTCCCTGTATGGCCGGTAGGCTTCCCACTCTCCCTGTATGGCCGGTAGGCTTCCCACTCTCCCTGTATGGCCGGTAAGGCTTACCACTCTCCCTGTATGGCTGGTAGGCTTACCACTCTCCCTGTATGGCTGGTAGGCTTCCCACTCTCCCTGTACGGCCGGTAGGCTTACCACTCTCCCTGTATGGCCGGTAAGGCTTCCCACTCTCCCTGTATGGCTGGTAGGCTTCCCACTCTCCCTGTATGGCCGGTAGGCTTCCCACTCTCCCTGTATGGCTGGTAGGCTTCCCACTCTCCCTGTATGGCCGGTAGGCTTCCCACTCTCCCTGTATGGCCGGTAGGCTTCCCACTCTCCCTGTATGGCCGGTAGGCTTCCCACTCTCCCTGTATGGCCGGTAGGCTTCCCACTCTCCCTGTATGACCGGTAGGCAAGTTCGTTTGTTTGTTGTTGTTGGTCTCGTATGCTTGTGTGGTGTGGGAAGGGGGGTACCGAACAGTTGCCATTTGTGCATTATTTGTTTGTTTAGTAAGTCCCTATTTTACTTGTTATCTATTGTTGCACTTGTATAGTGTTACGACATTAAATATGTTAGTTGAATTACAGTTGAAATGTGATAACAGAGTGCAGAATCTCAACCCCCGCTAGCACAACTAGATAAGTACAACTTGGTGAGTACAATTATCAAGACCGTGTGCTTGTCAAACAAGCAGCTCCGCAGTATACATTACCACATCCTTACCAGGTTAATATCTCTAGAGTATACATGACCACATCCTTACCAGGTTAATATCTCTTAGAGTATACATGACCAAGTCATTGTCCACAAAAACTAATTACAGAAGCATATGACCTTGTGGATGCAAGAGCAGCAACTCCTGATGACAACCGTGGCTCTTAGTCCAGAGAGTTCTGCATTTTATAACCATGTTATCACGTGGCTGCCTCACAGTAAACTTCACTGTACACGTGATCACGTGATATATACAACGGCGTTTATGACTGATCTACTCTTAATAATAGAGTAAATCCTTCGATTGTTGTTAATAGTGATATAGGTAATCTTGGAGTTTATCTGTAGATGATATCGGGGCTCAGTCACCGCAGCCTAGTCCTCGACCAGGCATCCTTTTTGTTTCTCCCTCCCCCCCCCCCAAGGAAGCAGCTTTTACAGCTATCTTCCAGGTACACCTATTTACTGCTAGGTGAACAGGAGCATCAGGGTGAAAAAACTCTGCCCATTTGTTTTCGATCCTCCACCGGGGATCGAACCCGGTAAATACAGACACGGGTGACCTCTGATGACCCAAAGGTCATTAACTTCTATTACATATCACAGTAATAACCATCCGTAATAATCTTTCTCAAGAAAATTATTTGTTATTGCAACACATTTTTGTTTGTTATTAAAAACAAATATTGTTTTCCAAAATGAGATATTATGAGCCAAATTCTAATCTGGCATTGTGTTGCAGATCCTCTCGCCTATTTGATAATATATTTTCTGTGTTAGGAATTTACCATAATTGGATGTAAAAAGAAAAAGGAACAATTAAAGGAGTTAATGGGCACGACCTGATGGCCGTCCAGCCACCGGCGGCAGACCCCACTCTGAGGCCGTCACTCTTGCTAATTAGTCAATACTCACCAAGTATTATATTGACTTTCACCTCAAGTGACCCCGAAGACTATGTACATGGTTTAATTTCAAGTGTCTGTTACAAACCGTTCATTAATGCTCGTGACCCGTACAGCAACAACATCTTGTAGTCTAGGAACATTTACCGCTGCTGCAATCTCCAGGTGGGTCACCAGTATAATCCCATGGTTTGTACAGGCAAGAATAAAAATTAATCACCCCCTTAGGACTAAGTAATCACTCAATTAAAATAAATATATATTATAAATATAATTCAGTTAATTATCAATATTATAGGTTAATCAACAAATGGGTAATCGCATGTAAATCAAAATATAATTATGTCTCCACAGACTAACATATTACAATAGAACATAATAGATATAATGGTACAGACTTTACTCCTAGATGTGATCCCTCCTGTGTCCAAACAGTTACTGAATAATGTTCTCACGGCAGGAGCCGAGGTCGCTTCTGCACATTTTAAGTGACAGTTTTTACTTAATATAAATCTTACTTACATGTAGCCATATAATGGGAATTACTTAACTAAATTAAAGAATGATCAGATTTACATGTATAAACAGAAACAATGTAGTTACTAATATAATAGTTACATATTTATAAAAAAAAGAATGTGTTGGCAACTGCCCATCATGGCAGGAAATAATATCCCACAAATATTGCCGTCTAGGTGAAGCAATAATAACGGTTTCACACGGTCTTGCCAATAAGTGATAAGCACAAAATATAACTTTCTCACGGGAAGCTGACACAAAAAAATATAATAACGGTTTCCCACGGTTTGGTCCACCCACGGATCACCACCGTGGGTGTATGTGCTGATATAACATATCAGCACATACAAGTAATGATATAAACATACAAGTACTGATATAAGCATACAAGTAATGATATAATATATAAACACATACAAGTAATAATATAATATATAAGCACATACAAGTAATGATGCATGGAAATAGTACTTATTTAATATTTATATACGTATCCAATAGGGGTACGTAACACTTCCACCTCCAAGAAAAAAATGCAATGGATTGAAGATCAATGGCATTTTTTCTGAAGTAAAAATGTTAAGTAAAAGAATATTTCACTCATGGTACATCATATACAAAACTTCTGGACAAAGCATCAGCAATGACATTCTGCCTGCCCGGAATATGTTTAATCTCCATATTAAATTCTTGTAGAAACAATGACCAGCGCAGAATTCGTTGGTTCTTGATTTTCATCATATTAATGAATACAAGGGGATTGTGGTCAGTAAACACTAGCACCTTATTACCTGAAAGGTAAATTTCAAATTTCTTGATTGACAATATGAGACCCAGCGCCTCCTTTTCTACCACTGAATAGTTTTTCTGGGCAGAATTAAATTTTCTAGAGTAATAATATACAAGATGCTCAATATTATCTAGACCTACTTGTATAAGCACAGCACCTATTCCAACATCTGAAGCATCAATATGTAAAATAAAAGGTTTGTCAAATTGGGAACTAGCAAGAACAGGTGACGTTGACAATATGCCCTTTAAGTTCTGAAATGAATTCTGGCAATCTTGAGTCCACTTAAACTTTACTTGCTTTCCCAACAAATTTGTCAATGGGGCAGCAACTGTCGAAAAATTTCTACAGTACCGCCTATAGTAAGCACACATACCAATAAATCTTTGGACTCCCTTCTTACTGGTTAACACTGGGTAGTCCACAATGACTTGTATCTTATCTTGTAAAGGAATTATCTTACCTTGTCCTACTCCATGCCCAAGATAGGTTATAGTCCCTCTTGCCCAACTATACCTATTCATATTCACTGTTAAATTGGCGTCTTTCAACACCGTAAACAATTGTTTAAGGCCTGAAAGATGATCTGCCCAATTCTTACTGTATAAAACAATGTCGTCAAGGTTGGCCCTACAATCTGGCACATCCTTGAGTAAGAAATTCATGAGTCTTTGAAAAGAGGCAGGTGCATTCCTCAAACCGAATGGCATGACATTGAATTCATATGCACCATCAGGTGTAACAAAAGCAGTGACTTCCCTAGCATAATCAGTTAAGGCAATCTGATAATATCCCTTAGATAAATCAAGTTTACTTACATAATTAGCATGTCCTATTGATTCAATACACTCCTCCAACAGTGGTAATGGAAATACATCAACAGTAGTGCTCTTGTTCAGTTTACGATAACCTACACATAACCTCCAGGTTCCTCTTGGGTTTGGCACTAACAAACACGGAGAGCTCCAAGTACTTTGACTTGGCCGAATGAAATTATGCTGGAGCAGATAGTCCACTTCTTGTTGTATAATTTTCCTCTTTTCTGAGTTCACTCGGTAAGGATGTTGTCTAATTGGAGTGCTGTCCAGAAGCTGAATGTCGTGTGTGATGAGGTGGGTCTGTGTGGGAACCTCCTCAGACAGAGATGTATGGTTGTCCAGCAGAACCTGGAACTCATCACGTTGCTCCTCCTGTAAATGACATAGCATCTCCCTGCCATTGGAACTGGAACTGAGAAGTTGAATATTAACATCATTTTCTTCACTACAATTTCCCTCAGATGGTAACTCTTCCCTAATAAAACAAGCTACCACTTCTGGTCCAACATAAGCTTTTAACCTGTTAATATGCACATTCATTTTATGTTCTGAAAGAGTAGGGTTAAATATTTTGTAAGTTAGGTCTCCCACCTTCTCTACCACTTGGTAGGGTCCGTCAAACTCCATGTCCCCGTTTGGGGACATGGAAGTCCCCAAACGAGGTTTCAACACCAACACCAAATCTCCGACAGCAAACGACCTGAGCTTAGCCGTGAACTTTTTGTCATATCTTTGTTTCATGGCTTGTTGAGTCTGTTCCAGATGTTCCTTCGCCAACTCTCGAGCCTGACACAACTTGTCCTTGACCTCACTCAAGTACCAACCACTCTGATGAACAGAGACATCTCCCATCATCTTTTTTTGGAGCATTTTTAACGGACCTCTTACTTGGTGACCAAACACGAGCTCAAAAGGTGAACACCGACAACGATGCTTGTAACCCTTCTCGGGCAGCAAACAGCACAAAAGGGAGATTCTCATCCCAATTATGTGGCTAAGTTTCTCCTGTCGTCTTTAACATCTGTTTCAATGTCTGGTGAAAACTTTCAAGCCCACCTTGGCTTTGTGGATGATAAGGACTGGAAAATGTGTGCTGAATCCCTTTGGATTTGCAGAAAGTTTTGAAAACCTTAGAACAAAAATTTCCCCCATTGTCACTCTGGATAACTCTAGGCATTCTGAACAAGGAGAAAAATCGTTCAAGACATTTAATGAGATTATGAGTCTTGGTATTTCTTAAGGCATATGCCTCAGGAAATCTCGTCATCATACACATAAGAGTAAACATAAAAATGTTACCCGACTTAGTCTTAGGTAAAGGACCTACACAATCTATTACATGAGAAAATGGTTCATCAGGAACTACAATAGGTTGCAATGGTGCTCTAGGCACAGATTAGTTTGGTTTTCCAACAATTGGACAGGGTACACAGTTATGACAATACCTGACCACATTTTTCTTTAGCTTTGGCCAGTAAAAATATTTACATATTTTATGGTACATATTTGTGATACCTTGGTGACCTCCCATGGGGTCATCATGTGCAGCCTGCAGGACCTGCTTACGATAAACATTGGGGACAACTAGTTGGGTTCTGGTCTCTCAATCATCTGATGAGGGAGTTCCCTTTGGTCTCCACCTTCTCATCAGAAGTCGATCCTTGAAAAAGAAACCCGTCCCTTCCTCCAATGCATCAACATTATCAGTGCCTCAGAAATACACTCAATTAAACTAGGATCAGTAGTCTGTATAACACTTAAGGGCAATGACTCAGACTCAGTAGCGAGCGGGCAAGAACCTAGTAGCTTGATCTCTTTTCCTGATTGATCAGAATAAAATGGAGCCATAGCTACTTCGGCCTCACTCTCGACAACTGGTTTAGTGGAGATAAGTGGGCAAGGTACAGATAGTTCAGCCTCCTCACCTTCACTTAACTTGTGGTTTAGGTTCGGCGGGGCTTCTACTACTGCCTCACTCTCATCATCCAGTCGAGTCATAAAAGAATCTTCAAGATCCACCTCCCACTCCTTTACTGAAGGGGTCCTGGTCTTGAGAACAGCTACCTTAGTGAAGACAGGATTACTCTCACCTGTTTTTCTCATTGATCTAGATACAACACAAGCAGGGTAAATAATGCCATCATCTGCTTCTGGTTGATCTAGTACATTATTGGGATTAATTAACATTATGGGGCACTTGGTCCCTTCAACCTTTCGGATGCCAAAATCATTACCAAGAATAATATCTACCCAGGAATGGGCAGTTGTTTACTTACACAATCCTGATGTAAAATTAGAATCAAGGTTAATTTGCATTAAAGACACCTGTTGCACACTACCTGCAATACCTTGGAGAAGCACAACTTCACCAAGATCTCGGGTGTCAACATCAGCAAGTACATTCTGGGCAATAAGAGACTGTGAAGCTCCAGTATCACGGAGTAATCGAACAGTCTTTCTACTACCATCTTTACACAATGATGCACCTGTAGAAATGTATGGTTTAAATTCAGTCATCTAATGGGGATTGATGTAGTACATGGAGAATTATTAGTTTGCAATCCTCTACTCATAAGACCAGTTGGCCGTAATTCAGAACGCAAACTATAGCAAGAAGCAATCACATGTCCTCTTCTCTTACAATGTGTACAATGCCTGACAGTGGACACACCTGTGGAACCAACTGCAGGTTTAAAATTAACATTACTAGGATTAGATGGTCCTGGCAATGGAGTAACAACTTTAGGTTTTATAAAAGAAGAGTTCATGGGAGTAACTGGAGCACTAGGATTGGATTTATACTGATAAGGAATTCGGTGAGCATTATAATTTACTCTATGGTTAAACTTAGGTGACTGGGCCTTAGTCAACAACTCATGCTCATCCGCGAGCTTAGACAGCTCATAAATGTCTGTTATATTTTTCTATTCTGCCATAAAAGTAGAGAATTTGTCTGGGAGACATGACATCACTTCTTCTGTTATAAGAAGATTCTTAAGAGCATTATACTCGGTTATTGAAAGTGATTTTAACCATCTGTTGCAATAATTAACTTTGAGATGGGTGAAATCTGTTATTGTCTGATCACTTACCCTCTTTAGGTTCCTAAACTTTTGTCTGTGTGCTTCTGGATTTAATTGGTAAGCATTTAAGATGCTTTTCTTAACAAACTCATAGTCAAAACTATTCTCATCAGGCAAGGATGCAAAAGCCTCCTGACTACGTTCTTTCAGTTGACTTTGCATGATTGCGACCGATTGATCCCTTGACCAGTTCATACTGACTGCAATCTTAGAAAAATGTGAGAAAAAACCTCGGGATCCTCCTCATTGAACTTGGGTAACTCTGTATTTATTCATCCTTATGGGATTATTATCACTACTATTTGAAACATTGCTAGTATTACCATGCCCAGCTGCCAAACGCTGTGTTTCAAGTCTGTGGTTAGCCTCTGCCATTTGTTGTTGAATTTCTAACTGTTGCTTCTAACTGCAACTGTGATAAAATCTCTAAACGCCTAGTTTCGAGCTCCCTCTGCTGAGCTTCAGCTTCCAATATTTTTTGTTGGTTTTGAGCTTCAAGCTCTAATTTTTTTGTTGGTTTCGAGCTTCAATTTCTCTTTGTTGAGCTTCAAGCTCTAATATTTTTTGTTGCCTTGCAAATTCATTTTCCTTTTCTTGAGCCTCAAGTTTAGCATACGTTCGTGTGGTATCCATATGCAGGCGATGAGTCACAATAACGTGACTCATCGCCTGCATATGGATACCACACGTACGCTTCTTACTCTGTTTAGCATACGTTACTTGTGCATCTAACTCAAGATGCCTTAAAGCAATTTGCTCACTAGTCTCCTTTACTTTCTCCAGAAATTCTTCTCCTAACTCCTAATTTTCTACTAAATGTGTCACTATGACTCAGAATTTGTGCTTTAGTCATGTTATTTTTGGCTGTTAATTCTAACTTATTTGCCATATTTATTAAGGCAGACTTTTTTAGGTTTTTAATTCCCTCAAAATCTGGATTAGCCAACAGCGACAACACTTGATCCTCCATGGTTAATTAACACTTGGCACTTGACTGACAAAAATAATTAACAGATTGATATGGCACTACACTTCACTTTAAATTGTCACGACACTGAAAATTTGCTCATATACTGGTTGGTTGAAGAAAGAAAAATTGGTTGAAGTCAATCTCAGCCAAAGATAACAGCACCTTAGACTTCATTTTTTAATTATTTCTTTTCAAATAACTTAAACATCATTTTTACTCTTTCATTTTTTATTCGATTTACATGAAACTTACACCTGATATGTAGAGTTTATATCTCTACAATTGGTAGAAGGGTATTTTCCCGAAGCTCATTTATTGATTTTATAAATAGTAATAAACATGTTATATTTGCATAATCTTTTTTTGGGGGCGAGGGGGAACTTTGATATTTGTATAAGTAATGTCGGAAAATCCGACACCATTTAATAATATTACATACAGGCAGATAATATTGCTGCTGTATTGTATACACAAGTTAACCCATAGAAAATGTAACTTGTAGTGGAATTTCCGTCTATAGAAAACGGGATATCATTACCACATACTATTATAAATTCACCACCTATTATGGTGAGAATTATTCTTAAATACATTAATCTTTGGACTTTACCATCATAAAAACATCTCATATAAATTAACTTAATTATCAGAATTAAAATAGAGTAAATGTGACCCTTCTATCACTTACTGTCATCTGGACAATGTAGGCCAGTAGCGTCAGTTGTGAGGGAGTGGTCAGCCATTGTTATTGTACTTAGACCAGAGGCACGGGAGCAATTCGGCTCCTGTTAATTTTACTTGGACGAAGTGTTATGGAAGCCAAAGGTGTACCATCATCAACACGCTGTCAACAAATACATATTAAGTGTTCTGCCGAAACCCATTTATCTATCATTTGTGGCCATTATTGTCATTAGATAGGGTGGGCCGGTTAGAATACAAGCTGCCTCTTAATAAAAGGTAATTAAGCCTAGGTCTTTATGGTTCCTTGTACAGTGTTTTCTCTGATATAGCTGTCATATATTAGGATTCTGGCTTTACAGCTAGCGCCCTTTTGACAGGTCAAGACGAGGAAGCAAGACTTTGTGCACCAGTTACTGGGTGATGGAAGCTACCTCAAAGAGGATAATTTGGTGTCTACATCCTGGTTATACCTGGTGGACTAAGGCCTGCTGTACAATAAGACAAGGAACCTCTTCAATGTTTAACAATGTGTAGTTAATACTGTAGTTTGATTGGCTGCATATATATAAATTTAATATAAACCCCCCCCTAATGTGTAGAGGATCGATTTGTGAGATTATTGCAGAAATACAGTCCACTTATCATACAAATTGCTATCGAAGTATATAAATTAACGTAAATATAAACTCATATAAATTAAATAAATATAAATCTCACAGGTCGGTTCCCACAAGTAAAACTAAACATATTTTGGAAAAATCCGGTCATACTAATCCTTTATTATATGCTAATGTGAAAGAAGAATATCATAGAAATAATTTAAATTGAAACTTTTGGTTTTAGATTTTGTTTGAAAATGTGTAAAAGTCGTTGAAAAAAAAAAATCTCAATTTCTATTTAGGCTGCGATATTGAAACTTGGAACAGTTGCAGCCCTTTTCATATATGACTAGACAAGAAAGTTTGATTGCTATTGAACTTTTTTTTAATATCCTAGTTGTATGCCCGCTTGAAAGTAAAAAAAAGGGTTGAAATAACTAATAATTTGAAATAACTAATAAAGGTTATTTCTGCGAAATATTAGGGAGATACTAATTACAGCGATAAATGGTATACCTGTTTTTGTAGGTGTTATGATAAGGAATATCTGCAGGCTGTTACTGGAAAATATTGCAAAACGTGATATCAGTAAGAACTCTACAAGCAATTTTGACAGATAATTAAAGCTGGTTAGTTATTAATTATGTTATGGCAACATATTATCTTTGCAGTTATTACAAGAGAATATTTATGACATATCTTATGACAATTTAAAAGAGTAATATTACGTTTGGTTTTTGTGGTTGATTGAAATTGAGTTATTTTTGTCGATTTTTATCATTGGATTATTTTGGTAACTAATTTGGGAGGGTTATCGTTGTGGATTATTGTGAGGGTTATTGTGGTGTATTTTAAAGGAAGTTTAATGTAGTAAATAATTTTGATGGTTAAAGTGGTGTATTATTATTGATAGCTTTTCAAGTTATTATTATGGAGGTATATTGAAGAAGATTATTTTGAAGGATTATTGACGTGGATTAATACAGGGGGTATTTTTTTTTATTATTATGAGGTTTAGGGATTATAATAGAAGGTTTTTGTGGCGGATTATTAGGGATGGATATTGTTTTTAATTATTATTGAGGGATTTTCTGGTTGATTATTGCAGAGGGTTAATGTGGGTGATTATTATAGAGAGTTATTGTGGTGGATTTTTGTGAATTGATAATTTGGTGGATTAAGGTAGGAAAGTGTGGTTGATTACTAAATAGGTAATTTTGTGAAAACATTATGAATGGTTATTGTGGTGCCTTATTTTAAAGGGTTATTGTGATGGATTATCCCTGCAAATACTGAACAAAATGGTCACTATTATTACCTCATAAATACCTGTTACAAAAATATTTTATCCTGTTAAAATTTTTATGATATGTTAGAAAGTGGTTACAACTTGTTAGGTGTTACAACTTGCTCGAACGTTGTGCAATGTCATACTTACGTCACGTGTTGGGTGGTATTATGGAGGATTATTTTATTGTATTAATATGGAGGTTTATTGTGGTTAATTATTATGAGTTTTTTTTGGTGGATTATTATGGGGCAAGATTATGGAGGAATATTGAATCATTGTGGAACATTTTTATGAAGAGTTATTGATGAGGATTTTTTGGGAGGGTTTTTATGGTGATTATTATTTAGGGTTATTGTGCTGGATATTATAGTGTTATTTCGGTGGATTATTAACAAGAGTTATTGAGAGTAATTATTGTGAAGGGTTATCGTAGCGGATCCTTATAGAGAGGTATTCTTGTGGTTTATTGTATGTGGTTTTGAGGTGGATTATTATGGACGGATATATTGGTAGTTTATTTGGAGGGTTATTTTGGTGGATTATTGTGTAGGGTTCTTGTTTTAAATTATTTGGAAGGATTATTTTTGTGGTTAATTATGGAGGGTTATTATGGATAATTATTATTTACAGTTTATTGTGGTGGATTATTAAGAAGGCTTATATTGTTGCATTATTACAGGTTATTTTGTAAATTATTATGGAAGATGTTTTTTGTGGATTCTTGTGGATAGGTATTTAAGGGGATTATTATGGCAGGTTACTTTGGTAAATTACTATCAAATGGAAAAGATTAGGAAGTGATGTGGTGGGAGCAGACTCCTTTACAGTGGCAAATGTAGAGCTAAGCTGCTGGATGTGGCAACAAGAAACTTTCAAAGTCAACATGTCAAGGGACCGACAAGAATGAGAGGAAGGGATGAACCAGCCCTGCTTAATCTGATATTTACCCTAAATGAGTCGGATATAAGGGAAGTAAAGATGGAAGCCCCCTTGGGAATGAGTGATAATAATGTATTGAGCTTTGAATACCTGGTTGAGCTAGGAATTATTACCCCCAAAAAAGAACTGGGAACCAAAGGGCTGGCTTACCGAAAGGGAAGTTATGAGGAGATGAATAAATTCCTAAGGGATATCCATTGGGACACAAAACTCAGAACCAAGTTCGTACAAGACATAATGGACTATGTCACCCAAAAGTGTCAGGAGGCTGTAAGCAGGTTTGTCCCAGCCCGACAGGAAAAAACAGAGAAGCAAAAGAAGAATCCGTGGTTTAATAGGGAATGTATGAAAGCAAAGGAGCTGAACAAAAGGGCATGGAGGAACTTCCGTAATAACAGAACACCAGAAAGTAGAGAGAGATACCAGAGAACCAGGAACGAGTATGTTAGTGTGAGAAGAGCAGCTGAGAAAAGGTATGAAAATGAAATAGCTAATAAAGTCAAGACCGAACCAAAGCTACTACACAGTCACATCAGGAGGAAGACAACAGTGAAGGAACAGGTGATGAAACTTAGGGTGGGCGAGGACAGATACACAGAGAATGACAAAGAGGTGTGTGAAGAACTCAACAAAAGGTTCCAGGAGGTCTTTACAATAGAACATGGCGAAGTCACGGTGCTAGGAGAGTTGGCAGCAAACCAGGTGAAATGGAAAGGTTCGAAATTACAAGAGATGAGGTCAAGAAGCACCTATTGGAGCTGGATGTGAGAAAAGCTGTTGGGCCGGACGGAATCTCACTATGGGTATTGAAAGAGTGTGCTGGAGCACTTTGCTCAGCTCACCAATCTTCATAGTGTATAGTAGGTCACTGGAAACGGGAGACCTATCAGAAATATGGAAGACTGCTAATGTAGTACCAATATACAAAAACGGTGACAGACAAGAGGCACTGAACTACAGGCCAGTGTCCTTAACTTGCATACCATGCAAAGTCATGGAGAAGATTATGAGAAAATACCTAGTAACACATCTGGAGAGAAGAGACTTCGTGACAACCCATCAACATGGGTTCAGGAAGGGTAAATCTTGCCTTACAGGCTTGATAGAATTCTATAATCAGGTGACAAAGATTAAGCAAGAAAGAGAATGATGGGCGGACTGCATTTTTTTGGACTGTCGGAAAGCCTTTGACACAGTACCCCATAAAAGGTTGATGCATAAGCTGGAAAAACAGGCAGGAGTAACTGGTAGGGCGCTCCAGTGGATAAGAGAGTACCTAAGCAATAGGAAGCAGAGAGTTACAGTGAGGGGTAAGACCTCAGAATGGCGTGAAGTCACCAGTGGAGTCCTACAGGGCTCTGTACTTGGACCTATCCTTTTTCTGATATACGTAAATGATCTCCCAGAGGGTATAGACTCATTCCTCTCAATGTTTGCTGAGGAGTTAGACAGCCGTTACTGCGCTGCTTTCTGTGTATATTTACCTAATTGTGCTTGCGGGGGTATAGCTCTGCTCTTTCGGCCCGCCTCTCAACTGTCAATCAATCAACTGTTACTAACTACTTTGTGTGTGTGTGTGTGTGTGTGTGTGTGTACTCACCTATTTGTACTCACCTATTTGTGCTTGCAGGATCGAGCATTGACTCTTGGATCCCGCCTTTCCAGCTATCGGTTGTTTACAGCAATGACTCCTGTCCCATTTCCCTATCATACCTAGTTTTAAAAGTATGAATAGTATTTGCTTCCACAACCTGTTCCCCAAGTGCATTCCATTTTTCCACTACTCTCACGCTAAAAGAAAACTTCCTAACATCTCTGTGACTCATCTGAGTTTCCAGTTTCCACCCATGTCCCCTCGTTCTGTTATTATTACGTGTGAACATTTCATCTATTTCCACTTTGTCAATTCCCCTGAGTATTTTATATGTCCCTATCATATCTCCTCTCTCCCTTCTTTTCTCCAGTGTCGTAAGGTTCAGTTCCTTCAGCCGCTCTTCATATCCCATCCCTCGTAACTCTGGGACAAGCCTCGTCGCAAACCTCTGAACCTTCTCCAGTTTCTTTATGTGTTTCTTCAGGTGGGGGCTCCATGATGGCGCGGCATACTCTAAGACGGGTCTCACGTAGGCAGTGTAAAGCGCCCTAAAAGCCTCCTCATTTAGGTTTCTGAATGAAGTTCTAATTTTCGCCAGTGTAGAGTACGCTGCTGTCGTTATCCTATTTATATGTGCCTCAGGAGTTAGATTAGGTGTCACATCCACTCCCAGGTCTCTTTCTCGAATCGTTACAGGTAGGCTGTTCCCCTTCATTGTGTACTGTCCCTTTGGTCTCCTGTCACCTGATCCCATTTCCATAACTTTACATTTACTGGTGTTAAACTCCAGTAGCCATTTCCCTGACCATCTCTGCAGCCTGTTTAAGTCCTCTTGGAGGATCCTACAATCCTCGTCTGTCACAACTCTTCTCATTAATTTTGCGTCATCAGCAAACATTGACATGTATGATTCCACTCCTGTAAACATATCATTTACGTAAATTAGAAAGAGGATTGGTCCCAGCACCGATCCTTGAGGTACTCCACTTGTTACTGTTCGCCAGTCCGACTTCTCTCCCCTTACCATTACCCTCTGGCTCCTTCCTGTTAGGTAGTTCCTGTTGTGTGTGTGTGTGTGTGTGTGTGTGTGTGTGTGTGTGTGTGTGTGTGTGTGTGTGTGTGTGTGCGTGCGTGCGTGCTTGCGTGCGTGCGTGCGTGTGTGTGTGTGAGTGTGTGTGTGTGTATGTGTGTGTGTGTGTGTGTGTGTGTGTGTGTGTGTGTGTGTGTGTGTGTGTGTGTGTGTGTGTGTATGAGTGTGTGGAAAAAAATTGTTAGTAGTTAGTTACAGTTGATTGACAGTTGAGAGGCGGGCCAAAAGAGCAGAGCTCAACCCCGGGAAGAACAAATAGTAGTAGTAGGCATCCATCAGTCTCAGGAGACTATGGAGTTGCGCTCTGGTTGTCGGTCTGGAGTGGCCTCACCAGGGCGCAAAGCCAGGTAGGTTGATTCGGGGGAGAAGCTGTTACCCAGGCAGCAGGTCCCCCCCTCTCCACGGCGCTGAAAGTCTCCAATGGAAAGGCATACGCCAATATGATTGGTTCCAGCGCCGTCGCAGGAACTGTGAGTTCCGGCGTTGACCTCGAAGGTGGTGAAGAAAGGCACAGGGACCTCCAACCCCGGAGACCGCCGTGGTCGGGGCCATGGCGAAGAACAAATAGGTGAATACAAATAGGTGAATACACACACACACACAAAGACGCAGCCAACAAGTTTGTCCTAGTCCAAAAGGAAAACAGTGAAATGAAGATGAGAAACCCATGGTTTAATCAGAGATGTAGGCTAGCTAAGCAGCAAAGTTAAAAGGCATGGATAAACTATAGGAATAACAGGACACTGGAGAGCAGAGAAAGATACCAGAATGCCAGGAATGAATATGTCAGGATGAGAAGAGAGGCAGAAAGACAATACGAAAATGACATCGCAAGCAAGGCAAAGACTGAACCTAAATTGCTGCACAGCCACATCAGCAGAAAAACAACAGTAATGGAACAGGTTATGAATTTAAGGATAGGGGCAGAAAGATTCACTACAAACGACAAGGAAGTGTGTGAGGAACTAAATACAAAAATCAGGATGTCTTCATATTAGAGCAAGGAGAAGTTCCTGAGATAAGAGAATGAATAGTTAACCAGGCACCCCTAGAGGAATTAGAGATTACCAGTGGGGATGTAAGGAAGCTTTTGCTAGAGTTGCATGTGACAAAAGCTATAGGCTCGGATGGAATATCGCCATGGATACTAAAGGAAGGAGCAGAAGCACTGTGCCTGCCACTCTCCGTAGTGTATAATAAATCACTGGTAACAGGTGAACTGCTAGAAATTTTGAAGACGGCAAACGTAGTCCCAATATTCAAGAAGGGGGATAGACAGAAGGCACTGAACTACAGACTAGTGTCCCTATCTTGCATACCATGCAAGATATTGGAGCAAATTGTGCAAAAATGCTAGTGGAACATCTAGAGCGAAGGAGCTTTGTGACACAACACCAACCTGGTTTCAGGGATGGCAAGTTGTGTCACAAAGCCTCACAGGATTTAACTGAATTCTATGTTCAAGCAACAAGAATCAGGCAGGAAAGACAGGGGTGGGCAGACTGCATATTTTAGAATTGCCAGAAAGCCTTTGCCACAGTACCACATCAGAGACTAGTGCGAAAGCTGGAGATGCAGGCAGGAGTGAAAGGGAAGGTACTCCATTGGATAAGGGACCAACCTGGTTTCAGGGATAGCAAGTCATGTCTCACAGGATTAACTGAATTCTATGTTCCAGCAACAAGAATCAGGCAGGAAAGAGAGGGGTGTGCAGACTGCATATTTTAGGATTGCCAGAAAGCCTTTGCCACAGTACCACATAAGAGACTAGTGCGAAAACTGGAGATGCAGGCAGGAGTGAAAGGGAAGGTACTCCATTGGATAAGGGAGTACCTAAGTAACAAAAAACAGCGGGTCACTATGAGGGGTGAGGTCTCAGACTGGCGAGACGTCTCCAGTGGAGTCCCGCAGGGTTCAGTCCTTGGTCCCATACTGTTTCTGATATATGTAAATGATCTACCAGAGGGTATAGAATCATTCCTTTTCAGTGTTTGCTGATGATGCAAACATTATGAGGAGGAATAAGACGGAGGAAGATTGTATGAGGCTACAAGATGACCTAGACAGACTGAATGAATGGTCCAACAAATGGCTACTAAAGTTCAAACCAATTAAATGCAAGGTAATGAAACTAGGCAGTGGAAACAGGAGGCCAGACACAGGATACAGAATGGAAGATGAAGTCCTTCATGAAACGGACATAGAGAATGATCTAGGAGTTGATATCACACCAAACCTGTCTCCTGAAGCCCACATCAAGAACAGCATCTGCGGCGTATGCGAGGCTAGCTAACATCAGAACTGTCTTCAAGAACCTGTGTAAGGAATCATTCAGAACCTTGTATACCACATATGTAAGAACAATCCTGGAGTATGCGGCCCCAGCATGGAGGCCGTACCTTGTCAAGCACAAGGCGAAGTTGGAAAAAGTTCAGATATATGCCACTTGGCTAGTCTCAGAACTAAGAGGCATGAGTTAAGAGGAAAGGCTTCGTGAAATGCACCTCACGACATTGGAAGACAGAAGAGTAAGGGGAGACATGATCACTACCTAAAAAATTCTCAGAGGAATGGACAGGGTAGATAAAGACAAACTGTTTAAAACGGGTGGTACGCAAACAGGGGACACAGGTGGAAACTGAGTACCCAAATGAGCCAGAGGGACTTGGCTCTAGTGGATAAGGGAGTACCTAAGCAATAGGAAGCAGAGAGTTACAGTGAGTTCTGAGACCTCAGATTGCTATGAAGTCACCAGTGGAGTCATACAGGGCTCTGTACTCGGATCTATCCTGTTTCTGATATACGTAAATGATCTCCCAGAGGGTATAAACTCATTCCTCTCAATGTTTGCTGACGACGCCAAAATTATGAGAAGGATTAAGACAGAGGAGGACAGCTTGAAGCTTCAAGAAGATTTGGACAAGCTGCAGGAATGGTCGAACAAATGGTTGTTAGAGTTTAACCCAAGCAAATGCAATGTAATGAAGATAGGCGTAGGGAGCAGGAGACCAGATACAAGGTATCATTTGGGAGATGACGAGACTATGGAATTAAACTTCACGTCGCTGGATTGACGTAGAGCACTGTACCTGTCCTGTCCCGTTGCCTGTGGACAGGCAACGGGACACATACCACTCCCGCTCTGTCTGCGACAAAGAGACACGTACCACACCTCATTCAGTCAACAGGACCCGTATGTGACCCATAGCGCGCTTGGCCTCTAACAACAGAGTTAGAGGGAACATGATCATCACATACAAGATTCTCAGAGGAATTGATAGAGTAGACAGACACAGACTATTTAACACAAGGGGCTCACAGGTGGAAATTGAGAGCCCAAATGAGCCATAGAGACGTTAGAAAGAATTTTTTCATTGTCAGAGTAGTAGACAGGTGGAATGCATTAGGAAGTGATGTGGTGGAGGCTGACTCCATACACAGGTTCAAGTGTAGATATGATAGAGCCCAGTAGGCTCAGGAACCTGTACATTAGTTGATTGACAGCTGAGAGGCGGGACCAAAGAGCCAAAGCTCAACCCCTGCAAGCACAATTAGGTAAGTACACACACACACACACACGTACGTGTCTCGCAGCCGAGTGGACAGCGACAACAGGACACGTACCACTCCCGCGACAACGGAACATGTACCACTCCCGCTCTGTCTGCGACCCAGTGACTCATACCACACCTCATTCAATCAACAGGACCCATATGTGACCCATAGCGTGATTGGCTCATCATTTTTTGCCGTTTTTCTTGGCATTTTTGCTTATCTGTTTCTACGGGTTATTATTTTGGCTCCCTTTTACTTTCCCCTTTTCACCATTTTGTTTTTCTTTCTTATCTTTCTTCCCTGTGTTGTCTTCGGAAACCTTCTCTGTTGTCTCCACTGGCTTTTTGCACTCCTTTTTCTCTGGTGCGTGAAGTTTCCACTGTTCTGGAGGCTCTTGGTCGTAAAATATCCTCAGTGTTTTATCTTGAGGGTCTGAAGAAGACTTGGTGGTCTGTGAAGGGCGAGGGCATCTCTGGGCCTGTGATGGCCGCTTAAATTTTGGGAGTCTTGGAGGTAGTTCATACCTGCGTTGTGGTAGAGACTAGACTCTCACCGGGAAGGGAAGGGAACTATCAGAGGAAAAGCGCCAAGCGTCACGTCTGGTGACCACAGACTGACCACTAGAAGTGGTGCCAGTGACCACTTGGTGGGTAGATGTAGTATCTACACAACCTACTTGATCAAGAGAGGTATTGTTATCAGTAGTCACGTGATCAAGAGAGCCATTGTTATCAGTGGACTTTTGATTAAGAGAGTCACCACCGACCAGAAATGATCGAGTGAGGAAGGGAGCCATAACTATCAGTAGGCAGCAGAGGAAGATAACAGTACTAACGGTTCGTGATAACCCTGATAGGACGTGATAACCCTGATAACCATTTTCATTCCTCATTGTGTCCAGTGAAAGGCGGAGGGCAAGGTTTTACCGTTGGTACTGAAGGCCTGTCAGGGAGGGACCGACCAGGGGGAACCGGCACTCACTCACAGTCGGAATGTACGTCAGCACGTTTGATGATTCATCAAACAAGCTTGACCTAGAGCTCACTTCCCAACTAAGCTCAGTGTAGAGCTCATTGTTTTCCTGTTTGTCCTTACGTAGGCTACGGATACACGCCATGTGCAGTGCGACCAGCACCACACCCCAAACCGCAGTTTATACACCAAAAACCTTCATTGTAATGCACAAGTTAATCCTTGTAAGTAGATTATAAAATAAATTACGAAGCCTGGAGACATCTGTTTTATATCAGAGATTAATTTTTTTTAGTCAGGTAGGAATTATTTGGTCAGTAATTGAATTACGGTAATAGCCTGTAAATGGTTGGATTCAAGTGACAGTATTCTGTGAGAATGATTTAAATGTGACAACTATAATTGTCACCAAATAATATGTAGGATCAGGTCGTGGGCCAATATTTATTCATCAAGGTCAGATAACTTAATGACCTGCTTGTGACACTTGTATAATAACCATCGTGTTGTGACACTTGTATAGTGACCATTGTGTTGTGACACTTGTATAGTGACCATTGTGTTGTGACACTTGTATAGTGACCATTGTGTTGTGACACTTGTATAGTAACCATTGTGTTGTGACACTTGTATAGTGACCATTGTGTTGTGACACTTGTATAGTGACCATTGTGTTGTGACACTTGTATAGTGACCATTGTGTTGTGACACTTGTATAGTGACCATTGTGTTCAGACACTTGTAAAGTGTCCATTGAGTTGTGATACTTGTATAGTAACTATTGAGTTATGATACTTGTATAGTGACCATTGTGCTGTGACACTTGTATAATGCCCATTGTGTTCTAACTAATACTTCTATAATGACCAATATGTTGTGACACTTGTATAGTGACCATTGTGTTGTGACACTTGTTAAGTGACCATTGTGTTGACACTTGTATAGTGACCATTGTGTTGTGACACTTGTATAGTGACCATTGCATTCTAACTCTTGTATAGTGACCATTGTGTTATGACTCTTGTATAGTGCCCATTGTGTTGTAATACTTGTATAGTGACCACTGTGATGTAATACTTGAACAGTGATCATTGTGTAGAAATACGTGTATAGTGACCATTGTGTTGAAATACTTGTATAGTGACCATTGTGTTGTGACACGTATAGTGACAATTGTGTTGTGACACTTGTATAGAAAGCATTGTGTTGTAATACTTGTATAGTGAGCATTGTGTTGTAATACTTGTATAGTGACCATTGTCTTGTGACACTTGTATAGTGACCATTGTTTTGTAATACTTGTATAATGACCATTGTGTTGTGACACTTGTATAGTGACCATTGTGTTGTGACACTTGTATAGTGACCATTGTTTTGTGACACTTGTATAGTGACCATTGTTTTGTAATACTTGTATAGTGACCATTGTGTTGTGACACTTGTAAAGTGACCATTGTGTTGTGACACTTGTATAATGACCATTGTGTTGTGACACTTGTACAGTGACCATTGTGTTGTGACACTTGTATAGTGACCATTGTGTTATGGCACTTGTATAGTGACCATTGTCAAGAGTAGGGAAGGTGGGGAAGGGAAGGAAAGGTGGTGAAGGGTAGCACAGACTGTGAAGGGATGCGAAACGGGTGAAGGGGAGGGAAGGTGTTGAAGGGTAGGGAAGGTGGTGAAGGATACGGAAGGTGGTGAAGGGTAGGGAAAATGGTGAAATGTTGGGAAGGTAGTGAAGGGTAGGGAAGGTGGTGAAGGGTAGGGAAGGTGGTGAAGGATACGGAAGGTGGTGAAGGGTAGGGAAAATGGTGAAATGTTGGGAAGGTGGTGAAGGTAGGGAAGGTGGTGAAGGGTAGGGAAGTTGGTAAAGGGTAAGGATGGTGGTGAAGAGTAGGGAAGGTAGTGAAGGATGGGGAAGATTGTGAAGGGTAAGGAAGGGGGTGAAGGATACGGAAGGTGGTGAAGGGTAGGGAAAATGGTGAAGGGTAGGAAGGAGGTGAAGGTAGGGAAGATTGTGAAGGGTAGGGAAGGTTGTGAAGGGTAGGGAAGGTAATAAAGAGTAAGGAAGATGGTGAAAGGTAGGGAAGGTGGTGAACAGTATGGAAGGTGGTGAATTGTGGGGAAGCTGGTGATGTGTAGGGAAGGTGATGAAGTGTAGGGAAGATGCTGAAGGGTAGGGAAGATGGTCAAGGGTAGGGAAGGTGGTGAAGTGTAGGAAAAGTGGTGAAGGGTAGGGAATGTGGTGAACAGTAGGGAAGGTGGTGAATGGAAGGGAAGATGGTGAAAGGTAGGGAAGTGGTGAAGGGTATGGAAGGTGGTGAAGGTGGTGAAGGGTAGGGAAGATGGAGAAGGGTAGGGAAGGTGGTGAAGGGTAGGGAAGACAGTGAAGGGTTGAGAAGGTGGTGAAGGGTATGGAAGGTGGTGAAAGGAAGGGAAGATGATGAAGGGATGGAAAGGTGGAGAAGGGAAGGGAACGTGGTGAGTGGTAGGGAAAATGGTGAAGGGTAGGGAAGATGGTGAAGGGTAGGGAAAGTGGTGAATGGTAGGGAAGGTGGAGAAGGGTGGAGAAGTTGGTGAAGGTAGGGAAGATTGTGAAGGTTAGAGAAGGTGATGAACGTTAGGGAAGGTGGTGAACGGTAGAGAAGAAGGTGAAGGGTAGGGAAGGTGGTGAAGGATATGAAAGATGGTGAAGGGTAGGGAAGGTGATGAACGGTAGGGAAGGTGGTGAAGGGTAGGGAAGGTGATGAAGGGTGGGGAAGATGGTGAATTGAAGGAATGATGGTGAAGGGTAGGGAAGACAGTGAAGGGTTGAGAAGGTGGTGAAGGGTATGGAAGGTGGTGAAAGGATGGGAAGATGATGAAGGGATGGAAAGGTGGAGAAGGGAAGGGAAGGTTGTGAGTGGTAGGGAAGATGGTGAAGGGTAGGGAAGGTGGTGTAGGGTAGGGAAGATGGTGAAGGGTAGGGAAGGTGATGAACGGTAGGGAAGGAGATGAAGGGTAGGGAAGGTGGTGAAGGGTAGGGAAGATGGAGAAGGGTAGGGAAGTTGGTGAAGGGAAGGGAAGGTGGTGAAGAGTAGAGAAGGTGGTGAAGGGTTGGGAAGGTGGTGAACGGTTGGGAAGATGATGAACGGATAGGAAGGTGGTGAAAGGTAGAGAAGGTGATGAAAGGTAAGGAAGATCGTGAAAGGCAGGAAGGTGATGAAGGGATTGGAAGGTGGTGAAGTGTAGGGAAGATGATGAAGGGTAGTTAAGATGGTGAAGGGAAGGGAAGGTGGTGAATTGTAGGGAAGGTGGTGAGGGGAAGGGAAGATGGTGAACGGTAGGGAAGGTGGTGAAGGGGAGGGAAGGTGGTGTAGGGTAGGGAAGGTGGTGATGCGTAGGGAAGGTTTTGAAGGGTACGGAAGGTGGTGAAGGGTAGAAAAGGTGATTAAAAGGTAGGGAAGTTGGTGAACGATAGGGAAGTTGGTGAAGGGGAGGGAAGATGGTAAAGGGTAGGGAAGATTTTGAAGGGTAGGGAAGGTGATGAACGATAGGGAAGTTGGTGAAGGGTAGGGAAGATGGTGAAGAGTATGGAAGATCGTTAAGAGTAGGGAAGATGGTGAAGGGTAGGGAAGGTGGTATAGGGTAGGGAACGTGGTGATGGGTAGGGAAGATGGTGAGGATTGGGGAAGGTGATGAATGGTAGGGAACGTGGTGAAGGGTAGGGAAGATTTTGAAGGGTAGGGAAGGTGATGAACTGTAGGGAAGGTGGTGAAGGGAAGGGAAGATGGTGAAGGGTAGAGAAGATGGTGAAAGGTAGGGAAGATGGTGAAGGGTAGGGAAGGTGGTGAAGGGTAGGGAAGGTGGTGAAGGGTAGGATAGGTGGTGAAGGGTAGGGAAGATAGTGAAGGGTAGGGAAGGTGGTGAAGGGTAGGGAAGGTGGTGAAAGATAGGGAAGATGGTGAAAAATAGGGGAGGTGATGAACGGTAGGAAAGGTGGTAAAGGGGAGGGAAGGTGGTGAAGTGTAGGGAGGATTTTGAAGCGTAGGGAAGGTAGTGAAAGATATGGAAGATGGAGAAGGGTAGGGAAGATAATGAATGGTAGGGAAGGTGGTGAAGGGTAGGGATGGTTAGTGAAGGGTAGGGAAGATGGTGAATGGTAGGGATGGTTAGTGAAGGGTAGGGAAGATGGTGAAGAGTAGGGAAGGTGGTGATAGGTAGGGAAGGTAGTGAAGGGTAGCGAAGATGGTGAAGAGTATGGAAGTTGATAAACGGTAAGGAAGGTGGTGAAGGGTAGGGAAGGTTTTGAAGGGTACGGAAGGTGGTGAAGTGTAGGGAAGGTAATGAAGGGTAGGGAAGGTGGTGAAGGGTAGGGAAGATGGTGAAGGGTAGGGAAGATGGAGAAGGGTAGGGAAGGTGGTGAAGGGAAGGGAAGGTGGTGAAGAGTAGAGAAGGTGGTGAGGGGTTGGGAAGGTGGTAAAGGGTTGGGAAGATGATGAACGGATAGGAAGGTGGTGAAGTGTAGGGAAGATGATGAAGGGTAGGGAAGATGGTGAAGGGAAGGGAAGGTGGTGAATTGTAGGGAAGGTGGTGAAGGTTAGGGAAGGTGGTGCAGGGTAGGGATGATGGAGAATGGTAGAGAAGGTGATGAATGGTAGGGAAGATTTTGAAGGGTAGGGAAGGTGGTGAAGGGTAGGGAAGGTGGTGAAGGATACGGAAGGTGGTGAAGGGTAGGGAAAATGGTGAAATGTTGGGAAGGTGGTGAAGGTAGGGAAGGTGGTGAAGGGTAGGGAAGTTGGTAAAGGGTAAGGAAGGTGGTGAAGAGTAGGGAAGGTAGTGAAGGATGGGGAAGATTGTGAAGGGTAAGGAAGGTGGTGAAGGATACGGAAGGTGGTGAAGGGTAGGGAAAATGGTGAAGGGTAGGAAGGAGGTGAAGGTAGGGAAGATTGTGAAGGGTAGGGAAGGTGGTGAAGGGTAGGGAAGGTAATAAAGAGTAAGGAAGATGGTGAAAGGTAGGGAAGGTGGTGAACAGTATGGAAGGTGGTGAATTGTGGGGAAGCTGGTGATGTGTAGGGAAGGTGATGAAGTGTAGGGAAGATGCTGAAGGGTAGGGAAGATGGTCAAGGGTAGGGAAGGTGGTGAAGTGTAGGAAAAGTGGTGAAGGGTAGGGAATGTGGTGAACAGTAGGGAAGGTGGTGAATGGAAGGGAAGATGGTGAATGGTAGGGAAGTGGTGAAGGGTATGGAAGGTGGTGAAGGTGGTAAAGTGAAGGGTATGGAAGGTGGTGAAGGTGGTAAAGGGTAGGGAAGATGGAGAAGGGTAGGGAAGGTGGTGAAGGGTAGGGAAGATGGTGAAGGGTAGGGAAAGTGGTGAATGGTAGGGAAGGTGGAGAAGGGTGGAGAAGATGGTGAAGGTAGGGAAGATTGTGAAGGTTAGAGAAGGTGATGAACGTTAGGGAAGGTGGTGAACGGTAGAGAAGAAGGTGAAGGGTAGGGAAGGTGGTGAAGGATATGAAAGATGGTGAAGGGTAGGGAAGGTGATGAACGGTAGGGAAGGTGGTGAAGGGTAGGGAAGGTGATGAAGGGTGGGGAAGATGGTGAATTGAAGGAATGATGGTGAAGGGTAGGGAAGACAGTGAAGGGTTGAGAAGGTGGTGAAGGGTATGGAAGGTGGTGAAAGGATGGGAAGATGATGAAGGGATGGAAAGGTGGAGAAGGGAAGGGAAGGTTGTGAGTGGTAGGGAAGATGGTGAAGGGTAGGGAAGGTGGTGAAGGGTAGAGAAGGTGGTGACGGGTAGGAAAGTTTGTGAAAGGTAGGGAAGGTGTGAAAAGAAGGGAAGGTGGTGAGGGGTAGGGAAGAAGGTGAAGGGTTGGAAAGTTGGTGAAGGGTAGGGAAGGTGGTGAAAGGTAGGAAAGGCGATGAAGGGTAGGGAAGGTGGTGTAGGGGAGGGAAGATGGTGAAGGGTAGGGAAGATGGTGTAGGGTAGGGAAGATGGTGAAGGGTAGGGAAGGTGATGAACGGTAGGGAAGGAGATGAAGGGTAGGGAAGGTGGTGAAGGGTAGGGAAGATGGAGAAGGGTAGGGAAGTTGGTGAAGGGAAGGGAAGGTGGTGAAGAGTAGAGAAGGTGGTGAAGGGTTGGGAAGGTGGTGAACGGTTGGGAAGATGATGAACGGATAGGAAGGTGGTGAAAGGTAGAGAAGGTGATGAAAGGTAAGGAAGATCGTGAAAGGCAGGAAGGTGATGAAGGGATTGGAAGGTGGTGAAGTGTAGGGAAGATGATGAAGGGTAGTTAAGATGGTGAAGGGAAGGGAAGGTGGTGAATTGTTGGGAAAGTGGTGAGGGGAAGGGAAGATGGTGAACGGTAGGGAAGGTGGTGAGGGGGAGGGAAGGTGGTGTAGGGTAGGGAAGGTGGTGATGCGTAGGGAAGGTTTTGAAGGGTACGGAAGGTGGTGAAGGGTAGAAAAGGTGATTAAAAGGTAGGGAAGTTGGTGAACGATAGGGAAGTTGGTGAAGGGGAGGGAAGATGGTAAAGGGTAGGGAAGATTTTGAAGGGTAGGGAAGGTGATGAACGATAGGGAAGTTGGTGAAGGGTAGGGAAGATGGTGAAGATTATGGAAGATCGTTAAGAGTAGGGAAGATGGTGAAGGGTAGGGAAGGTGGTATAGGGTAGGGAACGTGGTGATGGGTAGGGAAGATGGTGAGGATTGGGGAAGGTGATGAATGGTAGGGAACGTGGTGAAGGGTAGGGAAGATTTTGAAGGGTAGGGAAGGTGATGAACTGTAGGGAAGGTGGTGAAGGGAAGGGAAGATGGTGAAGGGTAGAGAAGATGGTGAAAGGTAGGGAAGATGGTGAAGGGTAGGGAAGGTGGTGAAGGGTAGGGAAGGTGGTGAAGGGTAGGAGAGGTGGTGAAGGGTAGGGAAGATAGTGAAGGGTAGGGAAGGTGGTGAAGGGTAGGGAAGGTGGTGAAAGATAGGGAAGATGGTGAAAAATAGGGGAGGTGATGAACGGTAGGAAAGGTGGTAAAGGGGAGGGAAGGTGGTGAAGGGTAGGGAGGATTTTGAAGCGTAGGGAAGGTGGTGAAAGATATGGAAGATGGAGAAGGGTAGGGAAGATAATGAATGGTAGGGAAGGTGATGAAGGGTAGGGATGGTTAGTGAAGGGTAGGGAAGATGGTGAAGGGTAGGGATGGTTAGTGAAGGGTAGGGAAGATGGTGAAGAGTAGGGAAGGTGGTGATAGGTAGGGAAGGTAGTGAAGGGTAGCGAAGATGGTGAAGAGTATGGAAGGTGATAAACGGTAAGGAAGGTGGTGAAGGGTAGGGAAGGTTTTGAAGGGTACGGAAGGTGGTGAAGTGTAGGGAATGTAATGAAGGGTAGGGAAGGTGGTGAAGGGTAGGGAAGATGGTGAAGGGTAGGGAAGATGGAGAAGGGTAGGGAAGGTGGTGAAGGGAAGGGAAGGTGGTGAAGAGTAGAGAAGGTGGTGAGGGGTTGGGAAGGTGGTGAAGTGTAGGGAAGATGATGAAGGGTAGGGAAGATGGTGAAGGGAAGGGAAGGTGGTGAATTGTAGGGAAGGTGGTGAAGGTTAGGGAAGGTGGAGCAGGGTAGGGATGATGGAGAAGGGTAGAGAAGGTGATGAATGGTAGGGAAGATTTTGAAGGGTAGGGAAGGTAGTGAAGGGTAGGGAAGGTGGTGAAGGGTAGGGAAAGTGGAGAAGGGTTGAGATGGTGGTGAAGGGTAGGGAAGGTGGTGAAGGGTAGTGAAGATAGAGAAGGGTAGAGAAGGTCATGAACGGTGGGGCAGGTGGTGAAGGGTAGGGAAGGTGGTGAAGGGTAGGGAAGATTGAGCAGGGTTGGGAAGGTGATGGACAGTAGGGAAGGTGGTGAAAAAATGGGAAGATGATGAAGGGTTGGAAAGGTGGTGAAGGGAAGGGAAGGTGGTGATTGGTAGGGAAGATGGTGAAGGGTAGGGATGAGCGTGTAAGGTAGGGAAGGTGGTGAAGGGTAGGGAAGGTGGTGAACGGTAGGGATGATTTTGAAGGGTAGCGTAGGTGATGAAAGGTAGGGAAGATGGAGAAGGGTAGGGAAGATGATGAACGGTTGTGAAGATGTTGAAGGGTAGGGAAGGTAGTGAAGGGTAGGGAAGATAGTGAAGGGTAGGAAAGGTGATAAACGGTAGGGAAGGTGGAGAAAGGTAGGGAAGGTGTTGAAGGGTAGGGAAGGTGGTGAAGGGTAGGGAAAGTTTTGATGGGTACGGAAGGTGGTGAAGTGTAGGGAAGGTAATGAAGGGTAGGGAAGATGGTGAAGGGTAGGGAAGATGGTGAAGGGTAGGGAAGATAGTGAAGGGTAGGGAAGATGGTGAAGGGTAAGGAAGGTGATAAACGGTAGGGAAGGTGGTGAAGGGTAGGGGAGGTTTTGATGGGTACGGAAGGTGGTGAAGTGTAGGGAAGGTAATGAAGGGTAGGGAAGATGGTGAAGGGTAGTGAAGGGTAGGGAAGATGATGAACGGTAGGGAAGGTGGTGAAGGGGGAGGGAAGATGGTGAAGGGTAGGTGTTGGAAATTTCCAACACTGATACATTACTATTGTATCATAATACATCACTATTGTATGCTAAGTACAGTACCTATTAACCCTACTAACTGTAGTGCTAACATAAATTAATATTTCTTTATCAGAGCATTTATTGCTAACATTCTCACGACATCGAGAGGCAGGATTGCGTCACATAATGAATCTAAACATATTTATTACCAATATGTTAGAGAATTGAATATGGTTCTCTAATTTGATCAGTATTCCATGTAATAATTAACTACGGACAATATAACTCCTAATGATCCAACAACCGAGAGTTATTAACTAAGATTATCACTAAATAACAGTTTAATCTGTTAAATACGAATGCTGTGGAGGAAATAGGAATTCTCTCCATTTCTCGATTAACACCATTTAACGAGAATATGATATTATTTAATTCCCTACAATTGCAACCCTGTCCTCATTAATGCATTATATCAGTAATTACACGGAAAAAAATTCTCCATGATTACTAAATTCTATTGTGAATGCGAGGGAGGGTTGATGGAGACACTGGCGTGGAGACGTCACTTGTCCACGAGGCATTGCTAGCGACGCCTTCAAAGTACAATGTGCGTCCAGGGAGAGTCGAATTTCCATCAATTCTACGATAGGCCCTTGCAGTTAATCAGCCTAGGAGCGTGTTATTGCTCCAGTAGCAATCTAAGGATTGCTTTGGTGGACAACCAGCAGGTTAAGTGCCTTAGTATTATTTATATTATGAGATCTCTGTATAATTTTTACTGTGCACTGTCCATCGTTACGCCACATGACCTCCCAAAACAACAAGTATGTCCACAAGGAATTAATTCTATTCCTTCTATTCAATAGTGATGACACAGGATATTTGGTGTAAACAATTGGTACATTTAATTGGAATTTCAGCTTGTGTTGAAAGCGGTCGTGGTCCTCTCACTTTCCCACGCCACTCGGACACACGTGTTGCAGCAAATACCAGACGACGCCATCACACCTCTACCTCTATGTTCACTATCACAGCTAAGTAGCTGAATCCTTTTTTCAGTTATTTTCTTTCATTAAGTGACGTTAATAATTAATTACCAGTCAGGAATATTTCGTTTATATGATTTGAGACATCTAGCGCAATTTGATAGCCTCATTAAATTCAAATGAGAATGATTTCTTGTTTAACCATCATATAATATTCTTGTCACTAACCAATTTATTTATTATTTATTTATTATTTATTTGTATATAATTTAGTAGGAATTACTCATTTTATTCGAGGAAGAACCAGCCTCGATGAAGCGTACTGGGAGTATTTTACTTCTGGTATTAACCCCCCATTTTGTGAAGGACGGAAAGTTTATTCTCGAACATTAATTTATTATACAGTCCATTAAGGTTTAAAGAATAACTCTTATTAGTTCCACTATCCATAGGCACTGGTATTTCAGTCCTTATCCATTATTGCTTTATCTGTTTCCCTTTTCAGTAAAAGTAGGGTGGTCCTTCGATTAATTTAAATTAATCTATTAATTAAACATCAATCAATAAATAGAGAGTAAGCTTTCTTCCCAACACAAAAATATGGTCCTTATCAAACCGGATATATTACAATTAATACCATAATCATAACTAATTACCGTGTGTAGTAAGCTAGGCTAACCACATTTTATTAATTGTGACTACTGGCAGAGTACCACATAGGTCAGCCTAATACACACCAATATATTTGCTGCTTATACCTCATGTATAAAGTAGCACTGGTGGGACCCAGTCAATTACCCACAGCACTCAGACCTCAACCCGTTCTCGCAAATTTAATAAGTCAATATTGACTTATTAAATATGTGCATAGGTGACATACTTAACATAATAGTTTCCCTTGAAAAGCTTCATAGAAAACACCCACCTTACCTAACCTACTTAGTATGTTAAGATAAGCATCTTATTGCTTCGTAATTACAATTATTACCTAACCTATACCTATAATAGGTTAAGTAACAATTGTAATTACGAAGCTATAAGATGCTTATTTTAACATACTATGTAGGTTAGGTAAGGTCGGTGTTTTCTATGAAACTTTTCAAGGGAAACTATTATGTTTAGTATGTCACCTATGCACGCAACTAATAAGTCAATATTGACTTATTAAATTTGCGAGAACGGGTTGCAGACCTATACCTCACACTGAGGTAAGAATCTTCAGGTCACAAGGAGCAACAGCTCACAATTTCTATAATAACTCCACATTAACACCTGCGTTTGAGTGGCCTCACCATCTAACTATTATTTATCAAGGTGGTAATGACATCCATCCTACTCGACACCCAGCTGAGGTAATTAATCACCTTAAAACAATAATTTCCTCATTTAAACTTCTTAGCAGTTCAGTAGTGTTCACATTGGTGGAACCTCGCCAACTAAACAATAATAATCGTTGGGGAGTGAGTCCCGAATATTACCAAAGGGCTGCCATATATATAAACTTTTGGCTGAGGAAGAGAGTACAATTGGATACATGTAGTTGGTCAACACAATCAACCACCATAAAATGCTGTGGCTAGCAAGCCACATTTATATAAACTATAAAATCTAAAAAACCCAAAAACACACCACAACTATATATTCACATTATTGCACCATAAATTAATTTATGCTAACCTTTATAGGTAGGAATTTAGGCTGAGATTGTGCTGAGTTTTGCACAAATGCAGACTAAATAACTTTCTTTAGTAGAAACCCTTTCAACTAGTCTTGAACTAGTCAGTAATGCTTACATTATTCATTCTTGTGCTGACCCTACCAAGGGTGGGATTCAAACTTTATAGTAACTCTGATTAGAGTATATACATATTAATTATTTTGTGTATTAATTATTTGTGTATATGAATTTTGAGTGCTGCTGAATGATCACTATTACATCTAATGGTGATAATGGGCTAAATAGCCTCGGCTACCATCAGTTTTTATCCGGTCGTGATGGTCAAGTGGATTAATGCGTCCTGTACATACCAATTGCGTTTCTCCTGGCAGTATTGGTTTGAGTCACTTCTGGGGTGTGAGTTTTCAGTTGCATATAGTCCTGGGGACCATTCAGGCTTGTTTGCATTTGTGTTCCTCACTTGTTCCCCAAAGAATGAGGTGATTTGATAAAATGCTATGCCTAAGATTACTCTATGGGTGCCAGCAGTCTGATGGGCTAAATAGCCTCGGCTACTCTCAGTTTTTGTCCGTTTGTGATGGTCAAGTGGATTAAAGAATCATGTACATACCAGTTGCGTTGCTCCTGGCAGTATGGGTTCGTGTCACTTCTGGGGTGTCAGTTTTCAGTTGCATATAGTCCTGGGGACCATTCAGGCTTTTTTGCATTTGTTTTCCTCACGTGTGCCCCAAAGAATGAGGTGATTTGATAAAATGCTATGCCCAAAATTACCATCAGAGTGCCGGCGGCTGATGGGCTAAATAGCCTTTGGCTACCATTAGTTTTTGTCTGGTCTTGATGGTCAGGTGGATTAAGGTGTCCTGTACATACCAGTTGCGTTGCTCCTGGCAGTATGGGTTCGAGTCACTTCTGGGGTGTCAGTTTTCAGTTGCATATAGTCCTGGGGACCATTCAGGCTTGTTCGCATTTGTGTTCCTCACGTGTGCCCCAAAGAATGGGGTGATTTGTTAAAGTACTATGGCCAAGATTACCATCAGAGTGCCGGCAGTACTCTGTGGTTTGTGGTAAGTACACTTACCACAAATTGATGTTTTAGTACTAGTACCTGAGTGAGGCTCCTTGGACTGGCCCTCATTAAATGTGATGGAAAAAAGAAGTGTAGGTGTTCAGCAGTCCTCCCAATGGCTGATGTCAATGCCTATCATATTTAAGAAAAAAAAAGATGATTGTGTAGCTGTTGTGTCCTGTGGCAAAGTAAGGCAAAACAAGCAAAACAAATAGTATGAACAAAGAAACTTTAATTCAATCGAAAAAAAATTATGAATAAGACAATTCCTTGGCTATGTACAGTGCAAACTCACAAGATTATAAACTCAAAAAATAACGAAATAATATAGTGGTGACGTTACTCTAAAGTGGATAAAGACAAAATGAAATTAACAGGTGCTGAGAATAAAGCTCTGGCTGAGAACATCCACTAATAGGCAGAGCATATATCAGATGGTTGTTTCAGCTTGAGAGTACAGGTTATTCTGACTCCAATGGCTGGTACAGGCCCAGACATCGGCTAGGTAGATGGCGCTGAGGTGCAGAAGTGCAGATGTCGATTCACCAATCAGAAGCGGGCAGGCTGGAAATGCTAGTTTGGTGATCGGCGACGAAAGAGGGGGGAGGTGGAGAGCGAGTGTGTGATACGTTTGCGCCTGGAAAACGTATCTGACCAAATATGTACTACACTTGCTTGTAGTATCTAGATGTTATATAAACATATATTATTAAATATGACTGAAAAAGTAAGATTAATAATTCTAACACGAATTTTTCAATATTTCTTATGTTTCTTTTCACTGTTGATGGTATTTGAAAAATCCATTCTCCAAAATTCATTTTTATTTCTAGTCTGACGTGACACTTGAACGCGTTTTGTAATAACTTATTACATTTTCAAAGACTTTAGTTTACACACACACAACTATAACCTGCAAACACTAAACAGAGTTCTACTATGCAATCATTTAAACAGCTTTCATCTTATATACCAGCATTTGGGTGAGGTGATATGTTACAACAGTTTTGGATGAGGTGAACAAAACTTTCAACACAAAATAGAGCAAACATTTCAACACAAGACAGAACACGAAACAATGGGTATAAATTGGGTAAATTAAAGGGAAGGATGGAAGTAACTGCAAAGGGCCTATTGGCCAATATTTCTTGATGCTTCTATATTGGTGCGGAGTCTTGAAGTGGGTAGAATATAGTTGTGCATTAATTGGCTGTTGATTGCTGGTGTTGACTTCTTGATGTGTGGGGCCTCGCAGATGTCAAGCCGCCTGCTGTCGCTGTATCTATCGATGATTTCTGTGTTGTTTGTTAAGATTTCTCTGGTGATGGTCTGGTTGTGGGAAGAGATTATATGTTCCTTAATGGAGCCCTGTTGCTTATGCATCGTTAATCGCATGGAAAGAGATGTTGTTTTCTTGCCTATATACTGAGTTCTTTGAGGCTTACAATCTCCAAGTGGGCATTTGAAGGCATAGACGACGTTGGTCTCTTTTAATGCGTTCTGCTTTGTGTCTAGAGAGTATCTCATGAGTAGATTGGCCGTTTTTTTGGTTTTATGGTAAATCGTCAATTGTATCCTCTGATTTTTGTCTGTAGGGATAACGTTCCTATCAACAATTTCTTTCAGGACCCTTTCCTCCGTTTTATGAGCTGTGGAAAAGAAGTTCCTGTAAAATAGTATAATAGGGGTAAACTAACTAACACAACACCTTTACCCCCTATTATACTATTTTACAGGAACTTCTTTTCCTATATATCTGGAAAGGTTTGGAGTTCAAGTGACTTGTTGAAGAGCAATGCAATGGCAGGAGCTAAAAATCTGGAGACTTTTTTGTAAATAAGAGTTGGTATCTTCTCAAGGGCACTGGACATGGTTTTAAGGGAAAAGATTATGTCAGTAACATCAGTGGAATTAGTAGGCATTAGGTACAGAGACTGAGGATAATTTCCTGTAAGATAGTCCTGAATATTAGTACTGGACGATGGAATATCATTTGCAAGAGATGACCCAATGGAAGAGAAGAACCTATTGAACTCAAGAGCAGTGCCAGAGGCTGAAAGCAGACCATCATTATTTGATAGGAGTATTGGTTTGTTATTTATAATCTTCTTTGATCCCAAGATTTGAGAAATTGTGCTCCATGTTTTCTTAATAATGCCCTTTGTGTGGGTAAATTGGTCTTCGTAGTATTTAATTTTGGCTCTCCTAATTATTTTAGATAGCAACGATGAGTAATTGTTTGAGAATTCTTTGGAGACGATTCCTAACCTATACTTCTTCTCAAGGTCATGTTTTTTATTAATGGATTTAGAAAGAGGAGAGGTTATGTTGGTCCAGATGTGATCAAGAGCCGTGGCAGTACTGTCAGTGATTCTAGTAGGTCTAGTGATTACGGGTATGAGGAAGCAGGAATTCATACAGTTGAGGAAACTAGCAGCAGGAGAGTTATCAGGCTCGCAGAGGTCAAACGTTAAAGTCACCAGAAATAATTAAGTGGTTATTGTTCAGTCGGTTCTCTAGTATAAGATTTCTAAGGATTGAGTTAAATTCAGTCACATCAGTGTTAGGAACCCTGTAGACTCCTCCCACAGTCAAGACAGCATCGTTACCCTTGACTCTGAAAGAGGCAAATATATACTCCCCATAAGGGTCTCTAGATTTAATTACTTTTAAGCAAGTCAGTGTATGGTGGTAGTAAAAAGAAGTACCACCATCTCTTTGTATAGGACGACAGTTGTGAATGGCTGAATAGTTTGGTATGTTGTAGAGTTGAGAAGTGTCCTATTTTAACCACGTTTCAGTAAACACAATAAAAGAGAATTTGTTGTCAACTGTTTGAATCAGGGCATTAACATCATCAAAGTGCTTGCAAAGAGATCTTACATTCAAGTTAATTACAGAAACATTGTGATTACACGCTATAAAATTGTTTACATCATGTGTTGTGTAATATCTGCAATTTTGATCATTAAAGTACTGATTGTCATAGATACTAGATAAGAGGTTAAGGTCTGGATCTATAACAGTTTGCATAAGAGGGCTGTTTTTCAGAAAAGCCAAAAAGACTGATAAAAGAACTAGCTATGAAAAATATATATATATAAAACTGTACACAAAAATGAGGTAAGTTGCTTAAAAGTACTTTCAGGTACACTGTAGGTAATTATTTGCTCTAATGATCAAAATTGCACAGGCAAAGCAAAAGAGCACAATGGAGCAATGGTGGTTGGGCTAGACAACCTGGGTTACAAAGAAAAAGTAGAATAAAAATTCTAAAGTAATATAAACTTAATGGTAATTTAATTAATGAAAACTTAATAGGAACTTAGGAATGTAAAAAATGAACTAGAATAATCTAGTTCTAGTTAAGATTTCTCTGGTTCATGGTCACTGAACTTGGCAAACTGCATGTTTTTGGATTGCCAGAAAGACTTGCCAGAATTGCCAGAAAGCCAGATTGCCAGAAGAACTGTTTCATAAATCTGTGTAAAGAACCATTCAGAACCTTGTATACCACGTATCTAAGGCCAATCCTGGAGTATGCGGCCCCAGCATGGAGCCCATACCTTGTCAAGCACAAGACGAAGCTGGAAAAATTTCCGAGGTATGCCACTAGGCAAGTCTCAGAACTTAGAGGCATGAGTTATGAGGAGAGAGGAATGGAATTATCAGGGGAAAGCGTCAAGCTATTAAGACTATATAGCAATTGGGAAGGGGTCAGGGTAACGATTAACTTTTTTTTCCACACACACACACACACACACACACACACACACACACACACACACACACACACACACACACACACACACACACACACACACACACACACACACACAGAGTGTGTGTGGGGGGGGGGCCTTGTATCCTGGTGGATAGCGCGCAGGACTCGTAATTCTGTGGCGCAGGTTCGATTCCCGCACGAGGCAGAAACATATGGGCAAAGTTTCTCTCACCCTGAATGCCCCTGTTACCTAGCAGTAAATAGGTACCTGGGAGTTAGTCAGCTGTCACGGGCTGCTTCCTGCGGTGTGTGTATGTGTGTGTGGTGTGGAAAAAAAAGTAGTTAGTAAACAGTTGATTGACAGTTGAGAGGCAGGCCGAAAGAGCAAAGCTCAATCCTCGCTAACACAACAACAACAACTAGGTGAACACACACACACACACACACACACACACACACACACACACACACACACACACACACACACACACACACACACACA
>NC_091169.1:32109500-32234423 GCF_040958095.1 Procambarus clarkii
CCGACAGGATGGGTATGGGGCTCACAACCACCCACAGGATGGGTATGGGGTCCAATACCACCCACAGGAAGAGTATGGCGTCCACTATCACCCACAGGATGGGTATGGGGCTCCAACCACCCACAGAATAAATATGGGGTCCAATAACACCCACTGGATGTGTATGGCGTCCATAGCCGCCCACAGGATGAGTATAGGGTCCAGTATCGCCCACAGGATTAGTATATAGAGTCCACTGCCGCCCACAGGGTCGGTAAAGGGTCCACTACCGCCCACAGGGTTGGTAGGGGGTCAACTGCCGCCCACAGGGTCGGTAGGGGGTTCACTACCGCCCACAGGGTCGGTATGGGGTCCACTGCCACCCACAGGGTCGGTAGGGGTCCACTACCGCCAACAGGGTCGGTAGGGGGTCTACTACCGCCCACAGGGTCGCTATGAAGTCAACTACCGCCCATAGTGTTTGTATAGTGCCCACTACCGCCCATAGTGTTATTATGGGGTCCACTACCCCTCATAGTGTCGGTATGGGGGTCCATTACTACCCATAGGGTGTGTCTGGGGTCTATTTTTTTCTGTATAGCAGAGGTGGCAATACTGCTTTTCCAATCTCATTTGTTGTTCAATGTAAAATATTTGTTGCTCGACTTGCAACAATTTATATATATATATATATATATATATATATATATATATATATATATATATATATATATATATATATATATATATATATATATATATATATATATATATATATTATTAAATATGACCGAAAAAGTAAGATTAATAATTCTAACACGAATTTTCTCAATCTTTCGTACATTACGCTTCACTGTTGGAGGTAAATCAAAAATCAATTCTCCAAAATTCATTTTTATTTCTAGTCTGACGCGACACGGGCGCGTTTCATAAAACTTATTACATTTTCAAAGACTTTAGTTCACAAATACACAACTGATTAGAACTTACGTATCTCCGATTTTATATCTACATTTGAGTGAGGTGGGAGGGGTGATGTGGCATTAACACAAGACAGAACAAGAGGGGATATTAATAGGGTATTAAAAGTATCAACACAAGACAAAACACAAACAATGGGTATTGAATAGAAGTGTTTGTAGAAAGCCTATTGGTCCATATTTCTTGATGCTTCTATATTGGAGCGGAGTCTTGAGGTGGGTAGAATATAGTTGTGCAATAATTGGCTGTTGATTGCTGGTGTTGACTTCTTGATGTGTAGTGCCTCGCAAACGTCAAGCCGCCTGCTATCGCTGTACCTATCGATGATTTCTGTGTTGTTTACTAGGATTTCTCTGGCGATGGTTTGGTTGTGGGAAAAGATTATATGTTCCTTAATGGAGCCCTGTTGCATAAGCATAAGCAACAGGGCTCCATTAAGGAACATATAATCTTTTCCCACAACCAAACCATCGCCAGAGAAATCCTAGTAAACAACACAGAAATCATCGATAGATACAGCGATAGCAGGCGGCTTGACGTTTGCGAGGCACTACCCATCAAGAAGTCAACACCAGCAATCAACAGCCAATTATTGCACAACTATATTCTACCCACCTCAAGACTCCGCTCCAATATAGAAGCATCAAGAAATATGGACCAATAGGCTTTCTACAAACACTTCTATTCAATACCCATTGTTTGTGTTCTGTCTTGTGTTGATACTTTTAATACCCTATTAATATCCCCTCTTGTTCTGTCTTGTGTTAATGCCACATCACCCCTCCCACCTCACTCAAATGTAGATATAAAATCGGAGATACGTAAGTTCTAATCAGTTGTGTATTTGTGAACTAAAGTCTTTGAAAATGTAATAAGTTTTACGAAACGCGCCCGTGTCGCGTCAGACTAGAAATAAAAATTAATTTTGGAGAATTGATTTTTGATTTACCTCCAACAGTGAAGCGTAATGTACGAAAGATTGAGAAAATTCGTGTTAGAATTATTAATCTTACTTTTTCGGTCATATTTAATAATATATGTCTACAGGAAAGACTGCTACCAAAATATGCTAATATATATATATATATATATATATATATATATATATATATATATATATATATATATATATATATATATATATATATATATATATATATATATATATATATATATATATATATATATATATATATATATATATATATATATATATATATAAATTGTTGCAAGTCGAGCAACAAATATTTTACATTGAACAACAAATGAGATTGGAAAAGCAGTATTGCCACCTCTGCTATACAGAAAAAAATAGACCCCAGACACACCCTATGGGTAGTAATGGACCCCCATACCGACACTATGAGGGGTAGTGGACCCCATAATAACACTATGGGCGGTAGTGGGCACTATACAAACACTATGGGCGGTAGTTGACTTCATAGCGACCCTGTGGGCGGTAGTGGACCCCCTGCCGACCCTGTGGGCGGCAGTGGACCCCCTACCGACCCTGTGGGCGGCAGTGGACCCCTACCGACCCTGTGGACGCCCTACCGACCCTGTGGGCGGTAGTAGACCCCATACCGACCCTGTGGGTGGCAGTGGACCCCATACTGACCCTGTGGGCGGCAGTGTACCCCTACCGACCCTGTGGACGCCCTACCGACCCTGTGGGCAGCAGTGGACCCCCTACCGACCCTATGGGCGGCAGTGGACCCCTACCGACCCTGTGGACGCCCTACCGACCCGGTGGGCGGTAGTGGACCCCATACCGACCCTGTGGGTGGCAGTGGACCCCCTGCCGACCCTGTGGGGGGCAGTGGACCCCCTACCGACCCTGTGGGCGGCAGTGGACCCCCTACCAACCCTGTGGGCGGTAGTGGACCCCTACCGACCCTGTGGACACCCTACCGACCCTGTGGGCGGTAGTGGACCCCATACCGACCCTGTGGGTGGCAGTGGACCCCATACCGACCCTGTGTGCGGTAGTGAACCCCCTACCGACCCTGTGGGCGGCAGTTGACCCCCTACCAACCCTGTGGGCGGTAGTGGACCCTTTACCGACCCTGTGGGCGGCAGTGGACTCTATATACTAATCCTGTGGGCGATACTGGACCCTATACCTATCCTGTGGGCGGCAATGGACGCCATACACATCCAGTGGGTGTTATTGGACCCCATACTTATTCTGTGGGTGGTTGGAGCCCCATACCCATCCTGTGGGTGATAGTGGACGCCATACTCATCCTGTGGGTGGTATTGGACCCCATACCCATCCTGTGGGTGGTTGTGAGCCCCATACCCATCCTGTCGGTGGTAGTGGACGCCATACACATCCAGTGGATGTTATAGGACCCCATTCCCTTCCTGTGGGTGGAAGTGATCCCCATGTTTGCAGTAGTTTACCCCATAAACATTCGAACATAACATCGTTTTCTGTTAACGTTCCTACAAAACATTCTTTAAAGATTTTTAAAGCGCAAACTATGGTATATAATATTGATTGGTGAAGCACTGTTATTCTATGTAATAATTTATAGTGCTTATTATAATTTACTAAGAACAACTAATATTTCTCAAAACAAAACTACGAGCCTTCAATAGGAAGTAGCTGATCTGTAATATTCTAAGAGCATGGACAATAGAAGGTAAATTTCACAACCCATGTGGTACCTGTAAACTACAATTTTCATTATAATTGAACCAATCACGACTATTCTGCTATCTACGTTGATGGACGGGTACTGTGACACGTAAATTGGTACGTGAGGAAGAGTTTGGGCCTTGGTAAAAAAGGTAACTGGAAATATATCACATATGTACTAAATCATATTCAACATATTGACTTTAAGCATTAAGTCATATATGTGCTGTCTTGTGTGAGAACGGGTTGGTTGCTTGACCAAGGGTCCCAGACAACATGTCACTAAAAAGTTGGCAGATAAACTATGATTAAGGCTTGTAACCCAGATGACATTCAATATCTCAAGGTTTCTAGCAGATGCTGGACCTCAAATCTACCAGGTCATATAACCATCAGCACGATTAGGCAGCTACATCTGTCAAGTATAAGCCATTGTGGTGGACAAAATTCCAGCCGACCTTCAAGTGCAAGGTCTGGGAGCTACTGCCAAATTCCTGAGGAATATAGGAATAAAATTGGTAGATCAAATTATGTCTGATCCTCTCACCGACTTCGGAATCCTTGTAGGTGCAGACTACTACCATCGATTCATCGGTAACCCTACTAAATTAAAAGGCATAACCATGCAAATTCTGCAGGAGGTAAATTGCTCTCAGGCTCAGTACTAAGCCTGAGGAGACCTATACCTGCAGATAAACAATACCAGTAGAAATCTAAATTTGTCAGCTGATTATACAACTCCAGTAGCATTATACAAAGGAGATTACAGCTGACTATAACAACAGAGGTTGATCTTAATATCATCACCTAAAGTTGAAAATGTATTCATGAAGATTCAGTGGCAACTCTGTGAACAGTAGCATAAACAGCTACATGTCTCTGCGACGAATGTCACTGAACCCACTGCAGTTTCAGAACCATACTTGACTTTAATGATTGAATATTCAATCCTCTGAATCAACAAAATAAATTAAACTCCAATTTGTCGGTCAAATAAACTCCAGCAAATAAGCTTAAGGGAGCTTGACTGACTATATAAATCCAATGACTGATTTTCATACATTTAACATTTAATCAAGATGCATTCCATGGGCCTCAGTGTTTATATATCAGTGACTAGTTACCTCAACAAGCGTCAAGTTAATATAACTAATGTCACTATTCTCACTGCAGTCCCAGATTCATACTTGACTGTAGTAACTGATCACATTCAATCCTCTGGGTTTAATAATATGTAATTAGGATAACATTTTAGCCTTCCCAGAGTTAACAGGGAAATGAAATCGCAATAGACTTCTAACCCCCTGCAACTCGAGTATGGGACATCCGTCCTGAACGAACTGGCACACAAATGTGTGATTACTTACTACTAACATCAAATTAACCTAATTCGAATGATGAGTATCAGTGTTCATCTGTTCTAAACAGGACTTCGACCCATAAGCAGCCCATGGGAAATTATGTTGGAAAACCCGACACCATTTACTAATATTGAATACAATAAGCAGATAATATTGCTGCTGGGTTGTATACACAAGTTAACTCATAGAAAATGTAGCTTGTAATGGAATTTTCCATCAATAGAAAATGAGATATCACAGCCACGTCGCTATTAAATTCGCTAGATACTCCGCTGGGAATTATTCTTAACAGCAATCTTTGGATTGTTAACCTAAAAACATCTCACTTGAATTAACCTAATTATTAGTACCAATATAGAGTAAATGGAGGCACTCTTTAACTACTTCTTGATGCATCTGGACAACAGGGATGTGTCAGTGGGAGCAAGGACCTCAGTAGTCAGCCATTATTGTTAGACCAGAGTCGCAGGAGCAAAACAGCTCCTGTTAATTCTTACTTCTGTGGGAACCGACCTGTGAGATTTATATATATTTATTTTATATAAATTTATATAGAATTTATTTCTATAAATTACGTTAAAAATACGTTCTATAAATTTCTATATTACGTTCATTTATATTTTTCGATAGCAATTTGTATGAGGTTAAATGGACTGTATTTTTGCAAATTCTCACAAATCGATCCTTACAAATTAGGGGGGTTATATTAAATTTATATATATGCAGCCAATCAAACTACAGTATTAAACTACATATATTAGTATATAAAATTGGGGGTGCCTTATCTTATTGTACAGCAGACTTAGTCCACCAGATATAACTAGGATGTAGACACCAAATTATCCTCGTGTGAGGCTAGCATCCAATACCCAAGTAACTGATGTACCTAGATTAATTCTTGCTTCCCCTTCTTGTACCGGTCAAAGGGCACTAGCTGTAAAGCTGGAATCCTAATATATGACAGCTATATCAGAGAAAACACATTATATATTATATAAGATAAGGACCAAGGCTTAATTACCTGTATTTAGAGGCTCGTTCGCGTCCTAACCGGAATGAATTATATCTACCTAACATTACTGGCCAATAATGACTTAGATAAGATTTCGGAAAGACACTTCCCTTGTGGTTGTTGACAGTGTGTTGATGATGGCAGAACATTAATTTAATCTCCATAACACTTCGTCCAAGAGGAATTATAGGAGCTGAATTTGCTCCCCAGCGCCTCTGGTCTTAACAATGGCTGACCTTCACCCTATTGACACTACTGGCTCACTTTGTCCAGATGTTAGTAAATGATAGAAGGGTCACATTTACTTTATTTTGATACTAATAATTAGGTTAATTCAAATGAGATGTTTTTATGATGTAACAAGTCCAAAGACTAATGTATTTAAGAATAATTCCCAACAGAATAGCTGGTGAATTTATAGTACTATGTGGCAATGATATCCCATTTTATATTGACGGAAAATTCCACTACAAGCTACATTTTCTATGGGTAACTTGTACATACAACACAGCAGCAATATTATCTGCCTATTGTGTGTAATATTATTAAATGGTGTCGGGTTTTCCAACATAATTTAAGCAGTCTGTCTTCGATCCATGAGCAGCCCGGGAGCCTGCTCACGGGTCGAAGTCCTATTTAGAACAGACGAGCACTGATACTCCTCCTTCGAATTATTACATTAATATGATGTTAGTTGTTAGTAATCACACATTTGTTCATCTGTTTGTACAGGACGGATGTCCTATACTCGAGTTGCAGGGGTTAGAAGTCTAATGCAATTTCATTTCCCTGTTAACTCATGAAAGGCTAAAATTATAGCCTAATTACATATTATTTAACCCAGAGGACTGAATGTGATCAAGTACTACAGTCAAGTATAATTCAGGGACTGCAGTGAGATCAGTGACATTAGATATAACTTGAAGCTTGTTCAGGTAACTGGTCACTGATATATAAACACTGAGGCCCATGGGATACATCTTGATTAAATAATAATTGTATCAAAATCAGTCGTCAGATTTATTGGGGTTTAATTTAGTTAATTGATTCAGAGGATTGAAGCCCATCATTAAAGTCAAGTATGGTTCTGAGACTGCAGTGGGTTCAGTGACTTGTAGCTGTTTAGGCTACTGTTCACTGAGTTGCCACTGAGGCCTCATGAACTCATCTTCAGCTTTAAATGATGATATTAACATCAACCTCTGTTGTTATAGTCAGCTGTAATCTCCTTAGTATAATGCTACTGGAGATATGTAATCAGCTGACAAATTAAGATTTCTACTGGTATTGTTTATCTGCAGGCATAGGACTCCTCAGACTTCATACTGGGCCTGAGAGTAATTTGCCTCCTGCAGAATTTAATATGGTTATGCCCTGATATTCAGTAGGGCTACCGATGAATCGATGGTAGTAGTCTGTCCCTACAAGGATACCGAAGTCGGTGAGGTGATCAGACTTAATATTATCTGCCAATTTTATTTCTCTATTTCTCAGGAATTTGGCTGTTGCTCTCAGACCTTGTACTTGTAGGTCGGCTGGTATTTTGTCCGCTACAATGGCTTGTACTTGACAGACGTAGCTGCCTAACTGTACTGATGGTTGTACCACCTGGTAGACTTGAGGTTCTGTATCTGTTAGAAACCATGAGATGTTGATTGTCGTCTGGGTTACAAGCCTTAATCATAGTTCATCTGCCAACTTTTTAGTGACATGTGTTCTCTAGGACCCTTGGTCAAACAACCCACGGGTATGGACCTTGGCCCTCTTATTCTGGATGGTAATTTGGGCAGTAGGCATATCGTATTACCTTTAGACTTTGCCGATTGGACACTCGTTGTTTCTTGCACCTTGCAGTACTGTACTGTGGTTGGAATGCAATCTTCCACCTTCGGTTTGGAGACTTTGTTTTGGTGTCTCTGCACAATGCAGCATGGTGGTGACCCTTGATACACCTATTACAGGTGTGTAATTGGGTATTACAGTCGTTGATGTTATGTTTCCTGAGACACCTCGTGTAATGTTGCAAATCTTTGAGTCGCTCAACACGGTTGTCACTATCAGGAAAATTAGGGCAGTGGTACATTGAATGTTTCTCATTGCAGAACAAACATGTTCCATATTTTCCAGTACCATTTGGAGTCCCGTTCTTGGGTCACACAGTAACCTTAGGCTTGGAGGGTCCCACTGCATATACGCCCATACTGCCACTGCTCCATTTTGGTGTTGAATTATATTGTCTAGATTGATTTGGAGTACCTTTGGTGCTCTGTAGTTTACTATTATTGGTTTCTGAAGGTTTACTCGGTGTTTTAATTTGTCATGTGTACGTGACTGATGAACTACTGAACGTAAACCCTAAGATATTTCATTCATAGATAAGATACTTTTATTATAATGAGCACTCATTTGTCTTAATACGTCCCTAGGAATTTTCTCCTGGAATCAGCTGAAGCCTCCGGTGGGGGTAAATGCAACAGCTCATGAACTAAATGTGATGTTCTTACTTCTGGATCAGCATAATTATCCTTGAGGAGTTGTACTGCCAGATGATAGCCGTCATTAGTTAATCTCAGATGGGATACTACTGTTTTAGCCTCCTCTGATAATTGGACTTGAAGATAAGAGGATTTACTACTCTTAGGTTTACTACTTTGAAATCGCTGAAGGCTACGCCGCCGGTCTTTGACTGGCGATGTATTGTTCACTAATCTATTAGTTTATTTAGTTTGATGATAATCTCGCTCTCTAGACCATCTAGGTTCAAATGATCATATAATGTGGGAACCGACCTGTAAGATTTATATTTATTTAATTTATATGAATTTATATTTACGTAAATTTATATTTTTCAATAGCAATTTGTATGAGGTTAAGTGGACTGTATTTCTGCAAATTCTCACAAATCGATCCTTACACATTAGAGGGGGTTATATTAAATTTATATATATGCAGCCAATCAAACTACAGTATAAAACTACATATATTAGTATATAAAATTGGGGGTGTCTTATCTTATTGTACAGCAGGCTTAGTCCACCAGATATAACTGGGATGTAGACACCAAATTATCTTCGTGTGAGGCTAGCTTCCATCACCCAAGTAACTGATGTACCAAGATTAATTCTTGCTTCCTCTTCTTGTTCCTGTCAAAGGGCACTAGCTGTAAAGCTGAAATCCTAATATATGACAGCTATATCAGAGAAAACACATTATATATTATATAAGATAAGGACCAATCTTCAGATATCTTGAGATAGCCTATGGTAAAAATCTGCAGGGGTTAATAACCTGTATTAACCAAGGCTTAATTACCTGTATTTAGAGGCTCGTTCGCGTCCTAACCGGAATTAATCATATCTACCTGACATTACTGGCCAATAATGACTTAGATAAGATTTCGGAAAGACACTTCCCTTGTGGTTGTTAACAGCGTGTTGATGATGGTAGAACACTAATTTGATCTCTATAACACTTCGTCCATGAGAAATTATAGGAGCTGAATTTGCTCCCCAGCGCTTCTGGTTTTAACAATGGCTGACCCTCACCCTACTGACGCTACTGGCTCACTTTGTCCAGATGACAGTAAGTGATAGAAGGGTCTCATTTACTTTATTTTGATACTAATAATTAAGTTAATTCAAATGAGATGTTTTTATGATGTAATAAGTCCATACTAATGTATTTAAGAATAATTCCCGACAGAATAGCTGGTGAATTTATAGTACTATGTGGCAATGATATCCCGTTTTCTATTGACAGAAAATTCCACTACAAGCTACATTTTCTATGGGTAACTTGTGTATACAACACAGCAGCAATATTATCTGCCTATTGTATGTAATATTATTAAATGGTGTCGGGTTTTGTGACACCTTGGACGAAGTGTTATGGAGAGTAAATTAGTGCTTCTTCCAGCATCAACAGGCAGTCAACATCTAAACAAGGGAAGTGTCTATCCGAAATCTTATCTAGTCATTCCTGGTTAGTAATGTACGGTGGATAGAATAATTCTGGTTAGCACATTAGGCAGCAACATAACCCAGGTAATTATTCCTTGGTCCTTATCTTATAATATACCAATATTTCCTCTGATATAGCTGTCATATATATAGGATTACTGCTATATTGCAAGTGCCCTTTGACAGGAACAATTGAAGAGGAAGCAAGAATTAATCCAAGTAAATCAGTACATGGTGTTGAAGCAGCCTCAACCACGAAGATTATTTGATGTCATCATCCTTGTTTATCCCTGGTGGACTAGGGCTATCATACAATAACATAAGATCTCCTAATTTTTATCACTAACATGTAGTTTAATATTGTAGTGAATGTTAGTCAATCAATTTTCACTGGCTATACATATAAATTTAATTTAACCCCCTCCCCCCAATAATGTGTAAGGAGATTGATTTGTGAGAATTTGCAGAAATACAGTCCGCTAAACATCATTCAATTGCTATCGAAATATATAAATTAACAAATATAAATTCATATAAATTAAATATATATACATCTCACAGGTTAGTTCCCCAAACTCTGGGACTAGCCTCGTCACAAATTGTTGAGCCTTTTCTAGTTTCGTAATGTGTTTCTTTAGGTGGGGGCTCCATGATCGGGCTGCATATGCTAAGTCTGGTCTCACGTAGGCAGTGTAAAGTGATCTGAATGCCTCCTTATCTAGGTTTCTAAAGGACGTTCCAACTTTTACTAGCTTAGAGTATGCGTCTGTTTTTATCAAATTTATATGTGCCTCAGGAGTTAGATTTGGTGTTACGTCCACTCCCAGGTCCCGTTCACGAATCGTCACTGGAAGATAGTTTCCCTTCGTTGTGTACTGACCCTTTGGTCTCCTATCACCTAGTCCCAGGTCCATAACTTTACACTTGCTCGTGTTGAACTCCAGTTGTCATTTCTCTGACCATCTCTGCAGCTTGTTCAAGTCTTCTTGGACTTGACTGTACACATGTCGTTCACGTATATTACGAATTGATCTGGTCCCAACCCCGATCCTTGAGGTACTTCACTCGTTACAGTTCGTCAATCTGACTTCTCGCCGCTGACTGTTACTCTTTGGTTCCTGCCTGTTAAGTAATTCTTTACACAAGCTAAGGATTTTTCGCTTACTGCCGCCTGCCTCTCCAGTTTAAATAGCAGTCTCCTGTGCGGTACTGTGTCAAAGACATTTTGGCAGTCCAGAAATATGCAGTCTTCCCATCCTTCCCTGTCCTGCCTTATTCTTGTTACTTTATCATAAAAATCCAGAATGTTTGTTAGGAATGATTTCCCTTCTCTGCATTCTTGTTGGTGTTTGTTTACACATCTTATGTTCTCTAGATTTGTAACCAGTCTTAATCTGATTTTTCTTTCAAGTACTTTACCGAGAATTCTTGTCAGTGATATAGGTCTGTAGCTAAGTGCCTCTTCCCTATCACCTTTTTTTCGAAAATTAGTACCACATTTGTCTTCATCCAGCAACTGGGCAACTCTCCTTTCGTCAGTGATTCTTTATAGATCCTTGCTAGTGGCACGCTGAGGTCATGCGTTGCCTCTTTTAGAATCCACGGTGATACGTTGTCTGGTCCAACTGCTTTAATTTCATCCAGTGTTGTTAGCTGTTTTATTACCTCCTCTGCTTTCAGCTCCATATCTGATAGTCTCTTATATTGGGTCATCTCATCTTCTAACAATGGGAGCTTCTCAGGTTCGATTGTGAACACTCTATGGAACTGGCATTCAGTACCTCGCAGATTTCCTTGTCACTTTCCTTATATGCCCCCCCCCCTTCTGTTTCCCGTAATATTGTCACTTGTTCATTCATGGACATTTTCCTTTTTATGTGACTATGTAGTAATTTAGGTTGAATTTTCGCTTTCATTACAATATCGTTCTTTAAATCATTTCCAATTTTTTTTATATTTATGTATTCATTCCTAGCTCTGTTGTATCTAATCCTAATGTCCTTTGCCTTTTGTACTTTTTCCACTCCCTCCTGCTTCTCATTTTTGCTTTCTGGCACTATCTATTAAACCATTGGTTATTATATTTCTCCTACTTTTTTCCTTTACTGTTGGTATAAAACTGTCTTCCGTCTGCTTGCATTTCCACTTGACTAGGTCCATCATATCTTGCACTGTTTTTCCTCTTAGTTCCTCTTCTCACTGAATACTTCTTCCAGATATTCTCTGAAATCCCTTTTCCTATAGTCTACTCTTTTTATCCTAGACTTCTTGCTCCGTGGCCACAATTTTAAGCTCGATCATGTAATCAATGAATAGGACACAATGATCACTGACTACTCGTGGTATTTCATATTCCATATTGGTAATGTATCCTAATTCCTCATTCTGAACCATCAATGTATTGGTGAACAGATTACTGAGCTTCTTGTACTTCTTGTACTACTTCTGAGTACTCACACACTGTGTGTTCTTGTGTGTGTGTGTGTACTCACCTAGTTGTGCTTACGGGAATTTGGCTTTGGCTCTTTGGTTCCGCCTTTCAGCTCTCAATCAACTATAGTACAAATTTTTGTGCCTACTGGGCTCTATCAAATCTACATTTGACCCACGTGAGCAACACAAATGCGAACAAGTTTGAATGGTCCCCAAGCATATATGCGAATGAAAACTCCACACCCCAGAAGAGACTCGAACTTGGACCACCAGGAGCACATTGCAACTGGTGTCACGGTTCCTTAAACCACTCGACCATCAGTGACCGCTTAAAAGGAGGTGATAGCCGAAGCTATTTAACACCCCCCCTCCCCTTCCTCTAAAGCCCTTTGATGGTAATCTTGGGCATAGCTATTTCATCAAATCACTTCATTTAAGTGGGGCAACGTGAGCAACTCAAATGCGATCAAGCTTCAATGGTCCCCAAGCATATATGCGAACGAAAAGCCCACACTCCAGAAGTGACTCGAGCCCAGACCGCCAGGAGCACATTGAATCCGGTGTCACGGTGCCTTAAACCCACACGACCATCAGTGACCACACAAAAGGAGTTGATAGCCGAAGCTATTTAACCACCCACTTGGCGGTGCAAATGAAAACTCCACACCCCAGAAGTGACTAAATAGTAATAGCTATGCCCAAGATTACCATCGAAGTGCCGCCAGGGGGGGGGGGGGCGTCAAACAGCTTCAGCTATCACCTCCTGATGTGCTGTCACTGATGGTCGAGTAGACTAAGGCACCGTGACACCAGTTGCAATGTGCTCTTGGAGGTCTGGGTTCGAGTCACTTCTGCGGTGTGGAGTTTTCATTTGCATATATGCTTGGGGATCATTCAAGCTTGTTCGCATATATATATATATACATATACATATATATATATATATATATATATATATATATATATATATATATATATATATATATATATATATATATACATATATATATATATATATATATATATATATATATATATATATATATATATATATATATGTATACATATATATATATATATATATATATATATATATATATATATATATATATATATATATATATATATATATGTATATGTCGTACCTAGTAGCCAGAACTCACTTCTCAGCCTACTATGCAAGGCCCGATTTGCCTAATAAGCCAAGTTTTACTGAATTATTATATTTTCTCTAATTTTTTTCTTATGAAATGATAAAGCTACCCATTTCATTATGAATGAGGTAAATTTTTTTTTATTGGAGTTAAAATTAACGTAGATATATGACCGAACCTAACCAACCCTACCTAACCTAACCTAATCTATCTTTATAGGTTAGGTTAGGTTAGGTAGCCGAAAACGTTAGGTTAGGTTAGGTTAGGTAGGTTAGGTAGTCGAAAAAACATTAATTCATGAAAACTAGGCTTATTAGGCAAATTTGGCCTTGCATAGTAGGCTGAGAAGTGAGTTCTGGCTACTAGGTACGACATATACATATATATATATATATATATATATGTCGTACCTAATAGCCAGAACGCACTTCTCAGCCTACTATGCAAGGCCCGATTTGCCTAGTAAGCCAAGTTTTCATGAATTAATTGTTTTTCGTCTACCTAACCTACCTAACCTAACCTTACCTATAAAGATAGGTTAGGTTAGGTTAGGTAGGGTTGGTTAGGTTCGGTCATATATCTACGTTAATTTTAACCCCAATAAAAAAAATTGACCTCATACATAATGAAATGGGCAGCTTTATCATTTCATAAGAAAAAAATTAGAGAAAATATATTAATTCAGGAAAACTTGGCTTATTAGGCAAATCGGGCCTTGCATAGTAGGCTGAAAAGTGCGTTCTGGCTACTAGGTACGACATATATATATCTATATATATATATATATATGCCTATACTTGCATAAACCACAAGTGAAGATAAACTATCTTTGGACAACACCCACCAGTGGGACTCGAACCCAGAAAGCACAACTACCTTCCAGTAGCTGGCATAACTAGTATGCTTTAACCCACTACGTCTTTCGTAAGGTCTGATGGCGTAGTGGGTTAAAGCATACTAGTTATGCCAGCTACTGGAAGGTAGTTGTGCTTTCTGGGTTCGAGTCCCACTGGTGGGTGTTGTCCAAAGATTATATATATATATATATATATATATATATATATATATATATATATATATATATATATATATATATATATATATATATATATATATATGTATACATATATATATATATATATATATATATATATATATATATATATATATATATATGTCGTACCTAGTAGCCAGAACTCACTTCTCAGCCTACTATTCAAGGCCCGATTTGCCTAATAAGCCAAGTTTTCCTGAATTAATATATTTACTATAATTTTTTTCTTATGAAATGATAAAGCAACCCTTTTCTCTATGTATGAGGTCAATTTTTTTTTATTGGAGTTAAAATTAACGTAGATATATGACCGAACCTAACCAACCCTACCTAACCTAACCTAACCTATATTTATAGGTAAGGTTAGGTTAGGTAGCCAAAAAAAGCTAGGTTAGGTTAGGTTAGGTAGGTTAGGTAGACGAAAAAACATTAATTCATGAAAACTTGGCTTATTAGGCAAATCGGGCCTTGAATAGTAGGCTGAGAAGTGCGTTCTGGCTATTAGGTACGACATATATATATATATATATATATATATATATATATATATATATATATATATATATATATATATATATATGTATATATATATATATATATATATATATATATATATATATATATATATATATATATATATATATATATATATATATATATATATATATATATATATATATATATATATATATATATAGTATTAAATATGACCGAAAAAGTAAGATTAATAATTCTAACACGAATTTTCTCGATCTTTCTTACGTTTCTCTTCACTGTTGATGGTAATTCAAAGATCAATTCTCCAAAATAAATTTTTATTTCTAGTCTGACGCGACACTTGAGCGCGTTTCGTAAAACTTATTACATTTTCAAAGACTTTAGTTTACAAACACACAACTGAAACTGAATAGAGCTTACACATCTTCGATTTTATATCTACATTTGGGTGAGGTGGATGAGGTGAAAACAAACTTTCAACAATGGGTATTGAATGGGTATTAAATTCAAACACAAGACAGAACACTAAACAATGGGTATTGAATGGAAGTAATTGTAGAAAGCCTATTGGTCCATATTTCTTGATGCTTCTATATTGGAGCGGAGTCTTGAAGTGGGTAGAATATAGTTGTGCATTAATTGGCTGTTGATTGCTGGTGTTGACTTCTTGATGTGTAGTGCCTCGCAGACGTCAAGCCACCTGCTATCGCTGTATCTATCGATGATTTCTGTGTTGTTTGCTAAGATTTCTCTGGTGATGGTTCGTTTGTGGGAAGAGATTATATGTTCCTTAATGGAGCCCTGTTGCTTATGCATCGTTAAACGCCTGGAAAGAGATGTTGTTGTCTTGCCTATATACTGGGTTTTTTGGAGCTTACAGTCCCCAAGAGGGCATTTGAAGGCATAGACGACGTTGGTCTCTTTTAAAGCGTTCTGCTTTGTGTCTGGAGAGTTTCTCATGAGTAGGCTGGCCGTTTTTCTGGTTTTATAGTAAATCGTCAGTTGTATCTTCTGATTTTTGTCTGTAGGGATAACGTTTCTACTGACAATATCTTTCAGGACCCTTTCCTCCGTTTTATGGGCTGTGGAAAAGAAGTTCCTGAAATAGGAACTAATAGGGGGTATAGGTGTTGTGTTAGTTGTCTCTTCAGAGGTTGCATGGCGTTTCACTTTCCTTCTTATGATGTCTTCCACGAAACCATTGGAGAAGCCGTTGTTGACTAGGACCTGCCTTACCCTACAGAGTTCTTCGTCGACTTGCTTCCATTCTGAGCTGTGGCTGAGGGCACGGTCGACATAAGCGTTAACAACACTCCTCTTGTACCTGTCCGGGCAGTCACTGTTGGCATTCAGGCACATTCCTATGTTTGTTTCCTTAGTGTAGACTGCAGTGTGGAAAACTCCGCTCCTTTCCATGACTGTTACATCTAGAAAGGGCAGCTTCCCATCCTTCTCCATCTCGTAAGTGAAACGCAACACAGAATTTTGTTCAAATGCCTCCTTCAGCTCCTGCAGATGTCTGACATCAGGTACCTGTGTAAAAATGTCGTTAACATACCTGCAGTATATGGCCGGTTTCAAGTTCATGTCGACTAAGACTTTTTGCTCGATGGTATCCATGTAGAAGTTTGCAAACAGGACACCTAGGGGAGAACCCATGGCGACCCCATCTACTTGCTTATACATGTGTCGATCCGGGCTCAAGAAGGGTGCCTCTTTAGTACAAGCTTGGAGTAGTTTCCTTAGAATGTTTCCTTAGACTAACAGTCTAAGGAAACTACTCCAAGCTTGTACTAAAGAGGCACCCTTCTTGAGCCCGGATGGACACATGTATAAGCAAGTAGATGGGGTCGCCATGGGTTCTCTCCTAGGTGTCCTGTTTGCAAACTTATACATGGGTACCATCGAGCAAAAAGTCTTAGTCGACATGAACTTGAAACCGGCCATATACTGCAGGTATGTTGACGACATTTTTACACAGGTACCTGATGTCAGACATCTGCAGGAGCTGAAGGAGGCATTTGAGCAGAATTCTGTGTTGCGTTTCACTTACGAGATGGAGAAGGATGGGAAGCTGCCCTTTCTAGATGTAACAGTCATGGATAGGAGCGGAGTTTTCCACACTGCAGTCTACACTAAGGAAACAAACATAGAAATGTGCCTGAATGCCAACAGTGACTGCCCGGACAGGTACAAGAGGAGTGTTGTTAACGCTTATGTCGACCGTGCCCTCAGCCACAGCTCAGAATGGAAGCAAGTCGACGAAGAACTCTGCAGGGTAAGGCAGGTCCTAGTCAACAACGGCTTCTCCAATGGTTTCGTGGAAGACATCATAAGAAGGAAAGTGAAACGCCATGCAACCTCTGAAGAGACAACTAACACAACACCTATACCCCCTATTAGACTATTTTACAGGAACTTCTTTTCCACAGCCCATAAAACGGAGGAAAGAGTCCTGAAAGATATTGTCAGTAGAAACGTTATCCCTACAGACAAAAATCAGAAGATACAACTGACGATTTACTATAAAACCAGAAAAACGGCCAGCCTACTCATGAGAAACTCTCCAGACACAAAGCAGAACGCTTTAAAAGAGACCAACGTCGTCTATGCCTTCAAATGCCCTCTTGGGGACTGTAAGCCTCAAAAAACCCAGTATATAGGAAAGACAACAACATCTCTTTCCAGGCGTTTAACGATGCATAAGCAACAGGGCTCCATTAAGGAACATATAATCTCTTCCCACAAACAAACCATCACCAGAGAAATCTTAGCAAACAACACAGAAATCATCGATTGATACAGCGATAGCAGGCGGCTTGACGTCTGCGAGGCACTACACATCAAGAAGTCAACACCAGCAATCAACAGCCAATTAATGCACAATTATATTCTTCCCACTTCAAGACTCAAGACACTTCAAGACTCTCCATATCACTTATAGAGAATATGAAGACATGATAAGGAACATAGGGAATACAAAGAATGAACACTGAACATGTGAAGAACAAGCTAAGAACATTGAGAACATGAATATTGAGTATAAAAGTTATACAGAGAACATATGATGTACATGAAAACATGACAAAGAACATAGTGAACATACGGGGAAAATGGTAGAAAAAATTTGAACTGAGCATGCTGTGAACATTTGTTGAACATGGAATGAACACAGAAAACATGGAAAAAAATGTGAAGAACACAGCTGAATATAGAGAAAATATGCAAATAGAGTATGATTATTGAAGATTGGATAAGTTGGGGATGAGAAGGTAAGGGAGGGAAAGTGTACGGTGAGATTTTGACCGTGTGATTATTGCTTACTTGGGTAAACAAAAGGTATTGAAGGTAAGGTGTTATATGACAGTGTGAATATTACAGAGCTGAGTACAAAAAGGGTATTAAAGGAAATGATGTTTACTTTGATAGACTGGAGAGAGGATTGATCTGAAATAATTTGATGAACATTGAACTAAGTGAAGAACATGAGTTGGAACTCGATAATTTGCTTTTGATTTATTTGCAGGGGGGGTCTGAAAATGTAGTTGAGTGTTCAAATCTCAGGGGGATTTGGACTGATAGTAATGAATTTACAGGAGTGAACTTGGACAGAGGACAAGAGCTAGAGTTTTATAATTGTTTACATTATATTTACTATGTCTGAAATACAGAGGGTAAAAATTTCAGGGAAATTGATTTGTTATTTACAAAGATACGAGAGAGAACTAAGGTGGGGACGAGAGCTGGAGCTCGTTAACTGTTTTTGATCTTATTTACGATGTCTGAAATACAGAGGGTAAAAATTTCAGGGAAATTGATGGGCTATTTACAAAAATACGAGAGAGAACTAAGGTGGGGACGAGAGCTGGAGCTCGTTAACTGGTTTGATCTTATTTACGGTGTCTGAAATACAAAAGGGTAAAAATTTCAGGGGAATTGATAGGATATTAACAAAGACTTGAGGGGGGAGTAGGGTGGGGGACGAGAGCTGGAGCTCAGTAACTGACTTGATCTTATTTACTACGACTGAAATATGAATGTTTAAAATTTCAGGGGGATTGGACTGCTAGTAGCGAAAATGTGGTCTCTGTCAAATTTGGGTCTTCAATTGGACTCTGACGAATTTCTGTTGATAATTGGACTCTGATGAAATTTGAGCTTAAAACTGTCTCTGATTAATTTTGATAGAAAACTGGACTCTGATTAATTTCGATCAAGAACTGGACTCTGATGAATTTTGCTCTCAAAGTAGACTCTGTCAAATTTCTGTTGATAATTGGACTCTGACGAAAATTGGGTATAAAACTGTCTCTGACTAATTTTGCTGGCAAACTGGAATCTGGCGAATTTCTGTTGATAATTGGACTCTGATGAAAATGAGCTTAAAACTGTCTCTGACTAATTTTGCTCACAAAGTGGACTCTGTTCATTTTTAGGTATAAAATGGTCTCTGACGAAATTCTGTCTATAACTGGACTCTCTTCAATTTTGGTCTTTACAGGTGAAATAGCCATAAATGGATATAAAACTGAATGTTATGGCTAAGTTGTCTGTTTTCCTTAACAAAACATCTAAGACAATATTCTCTGAAAATGGTTTTTTTTTTACAAAATTTGGTCATAAACATATAAATAAACTTCTATGATTATTTGAAACTCTGAAATATTTTCTTAAAACTGAACTCTGAAAAAATTTGAGTTTCTCCCATATGAACTTTAACAAACTTGTATGAACTTATTTTCATCATAAGAACTTTTAACAACTTCTAAAATCTGTGACTGACAAAATTTACCTGAAAACCCTGACTCACACGCGGGATATTGGACCTCAAAACCCTGGCTCCCACAGGTAACTTTTTCCCCTTTGAACCTGAAAACCATGGCTCACACAGGTAACTTTTTCCGAGGTTGAAAACAGGCAACATATGTCCGTAGAGTTTACCTGAAAATGCTGTGACACAAACACGATATTTTCTAACAATTTTCTTTAAGATTTTCCTACTTATTTTCCTCATAAGAACGCTTAACAAACCTCTAAAATCTCAGAAATTATTTTCCTCATAAGAATTCCTTACTTCCAAATCTGTGACTCCCCAAATTTGCCTGAAAACCCTAAAGCGCTACAAGTGATATTTGAGTTTCTCCCATAAGAACTTTAACAAACTCGTATGAACTTATTTTTAGCATAAGAACTTTTAACAAAATTCTATAATCTCAGAAATTACTCGCTCATAAGATATCCTTAATTCCAAATCTGTGACTCCCCAAATTAGCCTGTAAACCCCCAAGCGCTACACGTGATATTTCTAAATTTACCTGAAAACCCCCAAGCGCCACAGGTAACTTTTTCCCCCAGAAAAAAAAGTTACCTGTGGCGCTTACCCCCTACTACTTCCCTTGACGAGCTTCAGCAAGTGTCCCAGGTCGAGCTTCATCAATTAAGTGCCACTGGACTAGCTTCAGCAAGGGTCTCTGGACGTGCTTCAGCAAGAACCCCTGGGCAAGCTTCATCAAGTGTCCCTGGACGAGCTTCAGCAAGTGTCCCTTTGCGAGCTTCAGCAAGTGTCCCTGGACGAGCTTCAGCAAGTGTACTGGACGAGCTTCAGCAAGTGTCCCTGGACGAACTTCATCAAGGGTCCCGGGATGAGCTTAAAAAAATTGTCCTGGTACGAGCTTTATCAAGTTTCCTGGCACGAGCTTCACAAAATGTCGTAAGACGAGCTTCGCAAAGTGTCGTAAGACGAGCTTCGCCAATTATCCTGAAACGAGCTTTGTCAAGTGTCCTGGGACGAGCTTCGTCAAGTGCTTTGGTACGAGTGTCATCATTTGTCCTGATACGAGCTTCGTCAAGTGTCCAGGGACGAGCTTCGTCAAGTGTCATGGGACGAGCTTGGTTAAGTGTCCTGGGACGAGCTTCGTCAAGTGTCCTGGGACAAGCTTTGTCAAGTATCCTGGGACGAGCTTCGTCAAGTGTCCTGGGACGAGCTTCGCCAAGTATCCTGGGACGAGCTTCGTCAAGTGTCCTGGGACGAGCTTCGTCAAGTGTCCTGGGACGAGCTTCGTTAAGTGTCCTGAGATGAGCTTTGTTAAGTGTCCTGAGACGAGCTTCGTCAAGTATCCTGGGACGAGCTTCGTCAAGTGTCCTGGGACGAGCTTCGCCAAGTGTCCTGGGACGAGCGTTGTCAAGTGTCCTGGGACGAGCTTCGTCAAGTGTCCTGGGACGAGCTTCGTCAAGTGTCCTGGGACGAGCTTCGTCAAGTGTCCTGGGACGAGCTTCGTCAAGTGTCCTGGGACGAGCTTCGTCAAGTGTCCTGAAACGAGCTTTGTTAAGTGTCCTGGGTCGACCTTCGCCAAGTATTTTGGGACGAGCTTCTTCAAGTGTCCTGAGACCGCTTCGTCAAGTGTCCTGGGACGAGTTTCATCAAGTGTCTTTGGAGGAGCTTCATTAAGTGTTCAGAGACAAGCTTTATCAAATGGTCAGGTCGAGCTTCAAGACGTTTAGTGAAGACTTAAACAAATGGTGTTTCCGATTAAATATTATCACCAGTGAAGGCTTTCCATTGAGTGGAGTATTTCTCCATACATTTTAGGCCGGATTTTCCCTACGTCGGTCATTGCTATGAGAATATAAAGACAAATTGGAAGGGAGTGAGTGGTAATACCTGGACAATCTGTCTGATGGTGGTGATTGGCTGCTCTACCACCCGTACCATCATGTAGGCCGTCAGGTTGCTGCAGTAGAAGATAGTTACTACGAATCCGCTCACCATCACTGCCCCCAGGAGCATCTGAAGAAGATAACACCAGCACAATTTCAACTTGTAATTTCACACCCGCATCACAACAATATACGTCAAAATACATTGGCCTCTTCAGGCACCAAGCTTCGATGTACACACTGAAAACGATATTCTGTCAATAACTCTAAGAAAGAAAGTCTGTTTGTGTGTCGGTGCTAGGTTGGAGGTCAAACACTTGGGACTATCCTCAACCAACTTTGCAGGGAGAATGGTCTCGGGTATGAGACATACATAGGCTGATTGGAGTCGTTCGTATTAATCTTAATTAAGGTGGGGATGAGGCAAAATAGTGACCCCTACAAAATCGGTGGCAGAGTCTCTATATGTTTTCACTGAAAATTAATGAATGAGAATTTAGTATTAAATGAAAAAGTCTTTCTTTTCGAGGTTAGAGGCCAGACATGCATATACATATGCATGTCTGTATATGAACGTGCATATACTTTAATTTATGATTAAAATATATGTATGAACATACACTCCACGCCTTTCCCCCCTCCCATCTCCCACTTCCATCACACGCCCTTCCCTCGTCCCCCCAAAATTCCTCCATATCCCTCAAGCCTCTCTCCATCCTATCGTCTTCCTCCCCTCTCTTTATCCCCTTCAATTTTCTCTTTCCCATTTAGCCCCTCTTTCCTCTCATAAAATATAATATTAGGAGAGTTGCCGGCAGTGCCCGGGACATTCTGTCTCTTCGCACTCCTCTTCCTCTATCTCCTCTTTGACCCTCTCGTCCCTATCCCCTTTGTTGCTCCCCCTGTCCTCTCCTCTTTCTCCCTTCCTACCCTTCCCCCCTTCATTCGTCTCCAACCCAACATGAACCTTAGTCATGGCTTTAGTGCTGTTGACTTTTCCCTTTCACAGTACATACTTAAATGTTCTAAACTCTCTAACAAACGTGACCGAACCTAAGCCTAACCTTTATTTATCTCTTTCTCTTCATTTTCTTACATTCCCATTCTTTCTCCTATTATTACACCGTTTATTACCCCTTCCCTTCCCTTCCGTACCTTTCGCCTTGCTCTTATCTTCCTCTACGACTTACGCCTCCTCACCTTTCTCTTGCCTTACTTAATTTCCGTGCCTCCCTCGTCTCCTTTTTCTTGGTAGATGAGGGGACTCTGGGTTGGGTCATGGTGTCTTTGCTACATCCTGCTATTAGGGCATTTAATAATGTAGGGGTCGTCATTTGTGCTTGGAATGTCATGGAGGCAATACCAGGTGTATTAATTTTGTTGCCATGATCTGTTCGGTTGTTGTCTCCTTGTGGAGTAGTGCTTTGTTTTCTCCAGTTACTCGAGGTCCTGGTCTTGCTTAGACTGGAGGGAATTGTTGCTTTAGTCTGTTGCTGGTTCTTATTTTCATTTATTCGGACTTGCCGAGGAGTGTTTCACTGCCTTTTAACTGAGGGTCTGGTAGATTATGGTCTTGGAGTTGTGGCTGTGGGTTGCTGGGTAGATCCGATGGCATGAATTTCTTTTACCCTTTCTGGACATCGTTTGTTCCAGGCGTGATGTGTATCCCCGCAGTTTGGACATTTTGCTTTCGTTGGTTTGCTTTCTTTATGCAGATTATTGCAGATGTGGATGTTATGTAGCTCGCAGTATACTCCACATCGTTCCGGGCCTCTTCAGCCATCTTTATGGTGGCCGAAGCTCTGATAGCTGTAACAGCACATGAGCTCTGAATTGCATAGCGTTAGACTTAATTGTCCATAGATCCCTACATTCAGAGTGTTGATGCGAGGTTGTTTTATTGATGCAAGCACCTGTCTAGTTTCTACATTGTCGTACTTCCACCTTTTTGTTGTTGTTACATTGGGGAATTCTAAGAGCCTGGTTGAATTTACTTCAACCGGGAAATGTTGTACTATCATCTTGGTGATTTTTTCCTCTGGTTTTAGGTCAACTAGGGCTTCCGTATTCCTGAGGTTTATAATTATATCTTGGTTAGCAGTGGATATATTATATCAGTCTTTAATGTCAGGTTTGGCTTTGAGATCTGATCTTGGGTGCTCTTTTTCCAGTGTAACAATGTAGGCATAAGTGGGACCATCTACTGGTCTTTTGGTTTTGAAGATGGTCCTTGGCATTGGTTTGGGGGCTGCTCATGGGCCCTGGCTAACTTCTAAATTAATTTCGTCGGGCATTTCTTCGGTTCTTTTTCGTTTATTTGTCTTTCCGTTTCCTACAATATGCCAAGGTGTCTTATTGTGAGTGGGGTTATCATCCAGTTCATTGTTTCTCTCACCTTCAGCAATTTTTCTCGCCCTCGCCACGAGATTACTGTGTCCTTCTGACCTAAACAATTTCAGAGGGATGGTCAGGAGAGTCATTTCCTGGCAGGATATGGTCTTAATGCACTGAATTGTGCAATGACGTGACATTGCGACACACTGGCTGCCAAGAAAGGCAGCCAAAGGCATATCAAGTGACCACTGTTCCAATGGTTATTGCCTCCCTGACAGAAACCTTCAGCAAGATGCTTGACAAAAACATTCCAAGCACTGGAACAGACCAATCCACAGTCTAGGAAGGAAGTATTAACAAGGTTAAAAAATCTACTGAATTTATTTCTTCCACACTTCTGCAAGCCCTACTTGGAAAAGGTTGACGAAGTATAAGTCGAAGAAGGTGACGAAACCGAATTATTTCAGCACCCAACGGCAGTCTCCACTCCAACCAAGAAGACAAAAGCCGGTAGGGAAATCAGCACTTTAGAAACCACCATGGCTTCAATGGTTTCAACTCTAACAGAATAAGGTGGTTAAGGTGTCCTGTACACCAGTTGTAAAGTGCTCCAGGAAGTATGGGTTCGAGCCACTTCTGGGGTGTGAATTTTCAGTTGCATATATGCCTGGGAACCATTCAGATTTGTTCGCATTTGTGTTGCTCACGTGTGCCCCAAAGAATGAGGTGATTTGATAAAATTCTAAGCCTAACATTACCTTCAATGTGCCGGCGGAATGATGGGGAATTAGCCTTGGCTACCATCATCTTTTGTCCGGTCGTCATGGTCGAGTGGTTAAAGTGTCCTGAACACCAGTTCCAAAGTTCTCCTGGTAGTATGGGTTTGAGTCACTTCTGGGGTGTGAGTTTTCAGTTGCATATATGCCTGAGAACCATTCAGGTTTGTTCGCATTGAGAAGACCTACTGGCAGTATGGGTTTGAGTTTCTTCTACAGAGCGAGTTTTCAGTTGCATATATGCCTGGGAACCATTCAAGCTTGTTCGCATTTCTGTTCCTTACATGTGCCTCAAAGATTGAGGAGATTTGAGAAAATACTATGCCAAAGATTACCATCAGAGTGCCGGCGGGATGATGGGGAACTAGCCTCGACTACCATCATCTTTTGTCCGGTCGAGTGGTTAAGGTGTCCTGTACACAGCTTGCAAAGTGCTTCTGGCGGTATGGGGTCGAGTCACATCTGGGGTGCGAATTTTCAGTTGCATATATACCTGGGGACCATTCAGGCTTGTTCGCATTTGTGTTCCTCAAGTGAGCCTAAAAGAATGAGGTGATTTGAGAAAATACTATGCCAAAGATTACCATAAGAGTGCCGGCGGGATGAAGGGGAATTAGCCTCGGCTACCCTCATCTATTATCCAGTCGTAATGGTCGAGTGGTTAAGGTGTCCTGTACACCAGTTGGAAAGTGCTTCTGGCAGTATAGGTTCGAGTCATTTCTGGGGGGTGAATTTTCAGTTGCATATATACCTGGGGACCATTCAGGCTTGTTCGCATTTGTGTTCCTCACGCGTGCCCCAAAGAATGAGATGTTTTCATAAAATACTATGCCCAAGATTACATTCAGAGTGCCGACGGGATGATGGGAAATTATCCTCGGCTACCATCATCTGTTGTCTGGTCCTGATGGTCGATTGGTTAAGGTGTCCTGTACGCCAGTTGCAAAGTGCTCCTGGCAGTATGGGTTTGAGTCACTTCTGGGATGTGAATTTTCAGTTGCATATATGCCTGGGGACCATTCAGGCTTGTTTGCATTTGAATACCTCACATGTGCCCCAAAGAATGAGGTGATTTGATAATATACTATGCCCAAGATTACCATCAGAGTGCTGGTGGGATGATGGGGAATTAGCCTCGGCTATTATCATCTTTTGTCCAGTTGTGATAGTCGAGTGGTTAAAGTGTCCTAAATCCCAGTTCCAAAGTTCTCCTGGTAGTATGGGTTTGAGTCACTTATGGGGTGTGAGTTTTCAGTTGCATATATGCCTGGGAACTATTCAGGCTTGTTCGCATTTATGTTCCTCACGTGTGCCCCAAAGAATGAGGTGATTTGATAAAATACCATGCCAATGATTACCTTAAGAGGGCCGGTGGGTTGATGGGGAATTAGCCTTCGCTACCATCATCTTTTGTCCGGTCGTGATGGTCGAGTGGTTAAAGTGTCCTGAACACCAGTTGCAAAGTGCTCCTGGCAGTATAGGTTCGAGTCGCTTCTTGGGTGTGAGTTTTCAATTTCAGATATGCCTGGGAACCATTCAGGCTTGTTCGCATTTATGTTCCCCACGTGTTCCCCAAAGAATGAGGTGATTTGATGAAATACTGTGGCCAATATTACCATCAAAATTCCAGCGGGATGATGGGGAACTAGCATCGACTACCATCATCTTTTGTTCGGTTGTGATGGTTGATTGGTTAAAGTGACCTGAACACCAGTTGCAAAGTGCTCTTGGAAGTAAAGGTTCGTGTCACTTCTGTGGATTTGAGTTTTCAGTTGCATATATGCCTAGGAACCATTCAGGCTTGTTAAAATTTGTGTTCCTCACGTGTGCCCCAAAGAATGAGGTGATTTGGTAAAATACTATGCCCAAGATTACCATCAGAGTGCCGGCGGGATGTTGGGGAATTAGCCTCGGCTACCATCATCTTTTGTCCGTTCGTGATTGTCGAGTGGTTAAGGTGTCCTGAACACCAGTTCCAAAGTGCTCCTGGCAGTATGGGTTCGAGTCACTTCTGGGGAGTGAGTTTTCAGTGGGTTATATGCCTGGGAACCATTCAGGCTTGTTCGCATTTGTGTTCCTCACGTGTTCCCCAAAGAATGAGGTGATTTGATAAAATACTATGCCCGAGATTACCATCAGAGTGCCAGCGGGATGATGGGGAATTAGCCTCGGCAACCATCATCTTTTGTCCGGTCGTGATTGTCGAGTGGTTAAGGTGTCCTGTACACCAGTTGCAAAGTGCTCCTGGCTGTATAGGTTCGAGTCACTTCTTGGGTGTGAATTTTCAGTTGCATATAAGCCTGGGAACCATTCAGGCTTGTTCGCATTTGTGTTGCTGACGTGTGACTCAAAGAATGAGGTGATTTGATAAAATACTATGCCCAAGATTACCATCAGAGTGCCGGCAGTGTAACAAACTAGGCTGTTGTAAGAATTATCCAGAGTGGTTTATCGACAAAAGAGAATGGGAAGCTGAGCCCGCATGGTGACCTGGGAACCTGACCCCCAGGGGGATTCGCGGTGGAAATAACCGACGCTTTGTTCATAGCTGCGTATAATGAATCATCCTATAGTATTCAGTAATTTAGAGAAATTAGCCTTTATTCATTTTGCATTAAAATTGTATTGTATAATAGTACTGGATACAATATCAAGAGTATTCTAATTATTGAGTTTAAGTCACCATCAGTGACGTCACGAATCAGATCTAACTTGTAAGGCGGAGTGACCGGCGGTCATAGGTCAGCAGGGTTGACAGGTCTACTATTTGTCAAAGTTCAATTAAGCATTTTTTGGGGATCGGGAACAGCTCTGCCGTTAGATGTTTGTGTAATTTAATTTCAGTAAAATAATTCAACCAGTCTGGATCAATTCAGTACAAACAGAGGTTAATTGTTATAACTTAAACCTGGCTAGTAACTTGGTGAAACTTTGACTAGGCGGAAGGTTACAATGCTCTGTCTGGGGTAGACGAGACAAGGGAGAGATCAGTGTGATCTGCAGAGCAGCTGGGAGAGGTCAAACATCTTACCTCTCCCCAAGACCAGCCCAACATCTTTAGCTGGTAAAACATAGAGGTATAGTTGCTATGGTTATTTATAGAATAGTCCTCATTGCCATTCAGGTCAAGTAGGGAGTGTTAAAGTGACAGGGAGTGAACATATTTAGATTTTTGTTTTAGTTTTTCTTTTAATAAATTAAATTTGTTAATATTTTGCATTTTATTATTTCCATGTATTTTATGTGTATACTTGTCCTGGTCACGTGGTCCACACGAGGCAGAGTTGGATTGGGCGCCGATTCTAACATCGAATCATTCCCGTGTAATTAATTTCACACTCTTAAGTTTCCACGGTCATCGAGTGGGGATCAAGCCCCAAGGTTGATTAATTAGCGTGATCGATCCAGACCTCGATCATTGCTCGGTGTTGCTGGTCTGGTGGTGGCAGCGTAGAGGCGACTCTAGGGTTTTGCTCAAAGCCTAGGTCACGTCATACTGGGTGTAGAATCCTAAGTCGGTCAATCGTCTTAGGACCACGTGGCGTGGAGTTGGCTTTGGTAAATATTTTGGAGTCCCTTGGTAGAGAATAAAAAGTAAGAATACGGGTAGAGGGCAAAGAAGGAAGATAAGTAGAGAGAGGTACCTTAACCCGTGTTACATTGGTGGCAGCGGTGGTTTCAACAATTTTGCTTGAAATTGTTGAAAGGCTCACGCGTCTAGCCGTTCGAACACGTGCGCGGATGCTAAGGAGACAGCCGCGGGCCAGGATTAGCAGTGCGCCCCACAACAGTGCGTTTGAGTGGGGATTGGCGAATCTTGGGTCATGCGGGCTGATATGATTAAGGTTTAGTTAGTAAGATTAGGCTGTTAAAATAGATTTATTGAAAAGGAGACCGCTCCGAGTTGATTGGACTGGGTACCATACTCGACCCATTGCAATTAATTCAGAGGTGTTGGGAGCCACCATACTCTCAACAGCAGTTCCTTGAGGGCTGTCGGGGGCGGATATATCTGTGGGACGCCAGTAGATAGTCCGAGGGCGTTATTAGACGACCCAAAACGCTAGGAAAAACGTAATCCGTGAAGGGCGTTGCGGCCTCCGAGGGACGGACTAGTAACCTACCTAGCAGCGATTCAACAACTAAGTGATCGCACACTTAGTGGAGGTTGAGTCGTCCCTAGTCATAATTGTTGCTGAAAGCTGCGTGTCGCTCTGTTGGAACCTAGATGGTGTGGCCTCTAGGCTAGGTGTGGTACGGCGAGCCGGTAGGAGCAATTATAAGATTAAGTCGAGTGCATTTTTGAATTAAGTATACTTCAATTTATAAAGTAATTTCCGTTTATTTTCGTTGTTCTAGAGATTAATTTTTTTTTCCCCTAAATTCAATCCCCGGTTAAAAATTTTTCCAAGTGTTTAGCATTTTCTTGCATATTAGGCTAAGTGCGTACATTAAGTTTTGCTATTCCCTGTTGTATTAGTCTAAGTCAGAGGTGTTGTTGCTAGAGTGTAGTTAATCCTCTGGACTTAGGGCTATATGTCGGTCACGATAGATAAGTGAAGGAGTTTAAGGGATAGTAAGTTGCGTGTAAATGCTTAATAGAGTCCGTGGAATATTTCTAAGTATTTTGGGATAAGTTTTCGGCTAAGTCAATGTCGGAAAGTCGTTAACTGTAATTAATTTGTATTCATGGGTCACGTGTATGATCTGGGTATCATTAGGATTCCCCAGTCGATGCGAGTGATATTTTCTAGTTTTTACCCGTAAGACGGTAGAATTGTGTTTGTAGACTTAGAATTCTGTTTTCAGTAGAAACGTAGGTGGAAAATTTTCTAAGTCCAGCTTGGGCTAGAATCTGACCTTTTGGCGGAAATTCTAATTTTCATGTTTCGTATATATTCTGGGGTCAGTATTACTCTCTAGTGCGCGCAAGGGACGTAATTCTGTTCGTAAAGCATTAAACAGTGATAATTACATTTTTGCCGAATTTAGTTATTTTTCGAGAAAATCGTGTTGTAATTTTGTCAGAGTCCATTTGAGGTGAAAATCTCGGATTTTGACGAAAATTCGAATTAGTGAGTGTTGAAACCGCCCGAAGTGTCAGTATTGTTCTGCATACAACGTCAGTAGTAAATAATAACTTATTTATATCTGGAAACGAGAAACCCAAATTTTTGTGAATTAAAGGAGTTTTGTGATATTTGGGGTGATAGAATATTTTTCCCTCGGAGTCAAGAAAATTGGCAGAGTCCAGCAATTGAGTAAAAACACAGTTTTTTTATAAAATTCAATCTTTAGTAAGCAAATATATGTCCTGGGTGTCTATATCAATCGCTAGAGCGGTTTATTAACGTAAAACTAGTTATTTTCCTTCACAACAAAAATTTTGATTTTTCAGCGTTTAAGCAAAAAAGCGCGGGACTTAGTTTTTTTTCAGCGCAGCTGGTCCCGCTCCATCAGTCATCAGTGGCCACGCTGCTCACTTCAAGCGCGTTTAGTATTCAAGTACAGGAAATATTCTTTATTAATCCATCACGAGTGCTGCGCGTTAGTTGCGTTATCATTTAAATTGTTTTATATAAATTAGATTCTTTAATTTTTTTAACGTAAAAGACTTAGGTTTCAGCAATAGAACTGCGGGATATTTCACGGTCAGACACGAGTGCGGGGCAGACACTCATTCATTGGATTCACTTCAGCGATTCTCTCGATAAATCGGTGTATTTCCTATTTTGGGAATTTAGTAGTTTTCTCTTGGAAAAGAGTTGTGATTTTTTTTTATTTGTATAAGATCACGGTTGTAGTGAGTCCGGGTCGAGGGTGTACTAAAGGGTAGTTTAGAAGAGACGTGGCACACCAGGAATCACAGAAAATGTTTAACCCAGATAATGACCAGTCAGTGGGGACCAGTGGGAGTGGAAGTGGAAGTGTAGAGGACAGCACCTCTTCCGACACCACTGGGGACCACCTAGGTACACCTCATCCGTCACTACAACAACCCCAACCCCATCCTCAATTCCCATACCAACCCCATCCTCAATTCCCATACCAACCCCATCCTCAGTTCCCATACCAACCCTTCCCCCAACCCCAGGCCACTCCATACCCATTCCAACCCCAGGCCACCCCATACCCATACCCATTCCAACCCCAGGCCACCCCATACCCATACCCATTCCAACCCCAGGCCACCCCATACCCATACCCATACCCATTCCAGCCCCAGGCCACCCCATACCCACCCCAACCTCAATCCACACCCCAGCCTGAGGTCACCCACACCATACCTCAACCCCAACCTCCATCCACACCCCAACCCGAGGCCACCCACACCATACCTCAACCCCAACCCCAATCCGCACCCCAACCCCAGGCCACCCACACCATACCTCAACCCCAACCTCCATCCACACCCTAACCCCAGGCCACCCACACCATACCTCAACCCCAACCCCAGGCCGCCACAGCCTTAGACAGGCAGATGCGCACGGAGACGCCGGGCACTCAGTGGTCGCCATACGTAGAGGCGTTAAGTAAAGGCGAGGGAGCCAAGCCGAGGAACTGTGGCGCGGGTTCATCAGGCGGGAAGCAGCCCTCAGCTGCAAGTTCGAGCCACCCTGCGCGGGGTACCAACAGAGATCCGCGGAGGTGTTACTCCTGCTGGAAGCGCGGGCATATACAGAGGGATTGCGAAGTCACTCCTACGAAAGCATGAAAGCAGGCTCCTAGTGATGGTAGGCCTACTTTTGAGGTGAAAGTGGAAGGTGTGAGATTGACAGCTTTTGTTGATACAGGAAGCCAGGCAACGGTAATTAAAAAGTCAGCCTTCAGCAATTTTAAGTATGCACGTCTTCAACGTTGCGCAAAGACATTAACAGCGGTCAATGGGGAAAAGATTGAGATCGTAGGTCAAGGTACAGTTAATTTTGAGATTGATGGGGAATTGCAGCCTCACACATGTACGATCGTAGAGAACCTTGATTTTCCTGGTCACATCTTAATGGGAACTGATTTTCTGTCGCGATTTGATTATTCCTTGTCTGCTCAAAAAGGGGCTAGGAACTGCAGGTTGCAGTTGGGACAGACTTCCTACCCAGTGGAGATGATCGACCATCCCCCAGTTGTAGCTTCAATTAAGAGGAAGCTGAAATATAATGCGCACTATCCAAAATTGATTTTTAAGTCTCTCCCAGACACAGTTAAGAGGTCATGCGCATTGCATGCATTGACCAAACAGAGTTGCCCACCACATTCTGTTAAATTTATTAAAGTAGCCGTGGGACGTCACATACAACCAGGTACCACCCTTCAGGTGGCTGGGAGATGTGATAGTTTATTAATTCCTCATCACTTTGTTGTAGTGCTCGATAAAGGTGCACTCATTCCAGTTGTCAATCTTTCACATAAGACTTTTCGCTTCAGGGCAGGTGATAGGGTATCTCAGGGAACCATGGTGGAGGACACAGAAATCTTTCACCATGAGTCAGCTGAGACGCCAGCCGTCACTGCACAATGTAGTGCACTGAATATGTTGAACACTAAAACTCCATCCAAAGTACAATACGAAACGAGAAATGTTGCACAGAATGTAGAGGAAGTGGAAAAATTAATTTCAGCACTTGATTTGCAACATGTTGCACAGGCAGATAGGAAGGCACTGAGAGGAGTTTTACGAAAATTCCCGAAATTGTTTGCGACAGAGGATGACCAGATTGGTCTCCTTGACAAGATCGAGCACACCATTCCAACTGGTGACCATTTGCCTGTGTACACAAGACAGTGGAGGTTGCCGGAACAGGCAAAGAACATTATCAGGGAGGAGTGCCAGAAAATGTTGAGACAGGGCGTGATAGAGCCTAGTACGTCACCATGGCTCTCTCCTGTTGTGCTAGTTCGGAAACCGGACGGTAGTTATCGTTTCTGTGTTGACTACCGGAAGGTGAACGAATTAACTAAGGGTGATGTGTATCCGTTGCCCCGAATACAGGAGATAATAGATCAATTTGGTGCTGCTAAGTATTTCTCAACTCTTGACGCAAAATCGGCGTATTGGGCGATCCCGGTGGCAGAACAGGATAGGGAAAAAACAGCATTCTCGGATGGTAGGCACACTTATCAATTCCGTAGGATGCCGTTTGGTTTGAAGACAGCGCCTTCGTCGTTTCAGAGGGCCATCAACTTTATCCTTAGTCCGGTACTGGGTAGGCATTCTTTAGCGTACCTGGATGATGTTGTGATATATTCCAGGACGTTTGAGGAACACCTGCAGGACTTGACTGAGACTTTGAAGTTGTTAGATCAGGCAGGTTTCAGGCTGAATGTTCAGAAGTGCACCCTGGCGGCTCAGAAATTCAAATTTCTGGGGTTCCAGGTGTGCCCAGACGGTATCCGACCTGACCCAGATTCTTGCCGCGCCATTGCTGACATGCCTACTCCAAGGACAGCAAAGGACGTGCGTAGGTTTTTGGGGGCGGCCGGATATTTTCGTCGTCACATTGAAGGTTTCGCTGGCATTTCAGCACCCCTGACTGATCTGACAAAGAAAAATGCGAAGTTTGTGTGGAAATCTGAACATGACGAGGCCTATCGCAAACTGAAAGACCAACTAATCACGACACCGGTATTGGCTATTCCTGATTTTGAGAAAGAGTGGGAAGTGCACACTGACGCCAGCGGTATTGCCATTGGCGGGTGCTTAATTCAGCGAGACGCAGATAATTTACCCCATCCAGTAGCCTATTTCAGTAGGAAGGTCAAAGGACCTGAAGTTCGTTATTCAGCTACGGATCGGGAGGCACTGGCAGTAGTAGAATCAGTTAGGTATTTCGAGCCTTACCTATTTCAGCGGCATTTTGTAATCTACACAGACCATCGAGCATTAACACACATATTTAAAAAACGAACGAAATGCCCACGAATTTCACGCTGGTCTCACGAACTTTCGGCCCACTCATTCCAGATCTTGTACAAGCCTGGTCCAGCACATGTTGTGCCAGATACGCTAAGTAGAAATATAGCGGCAGTACAGATTAATGAAAATATTGAAACCATTCCATCGGATAAAATGAGAGAATACCAGATGAACGAGCCGAGATGGAAAGAGATTATTGAGTATTTAGAGGGAGGAAAATACCCGAAAAAGAAAAAGAATTTACCTATTCATGATTTTGAGATGAAACAGGGCGTCCTGTATTATGTTAATAGCCAGAATGATAGGGCAGTATTTCAGCTAGTTATTCCGGACGCGTTGCGGTCATCAGCGTTAAAGCTTGCACATGCTTCAAAAATTGCAGGGCATCCGGGGATCTTTAAAACGCACTTAAAAGCAGTCTCTATTTTATTTTCCAGGATTACTTTCTGAGGTAATCAATTTCGTGAAGTCGTGCCCTCGTTGCCAGAGGAGGAAAGGCACCCTTAAGGTACAAGCCCCACTTCAGGAATTTCCTGAAATTCGTGAACCGTTAGATCGTGTGGGGGCCGATCTGATTGACTTACACCACAGTCATTCAGGTAACAGATATGTGTTGGTGCTAGTTGACCATCTGTCGAGATACACTACACTAGTTGCATTACCTCAGAAGGATTCTCGTACGGTTGCAGATGCGTTCTTGCGTAGGTTCGTTACTGTATTCGGACCTCCTAAAGTTTTAGTCTCTGACCGGGGTCAAGAATTCAATGGGAATATATTTAGAGAAGTTTGTAAGATTTTAGAGACAACTTCGGCTTTTACAACGGCCTACCACCTACAAGCAAACGGAATGACGGAACGGACTAATCGTTCAGTCAAGGATATGCTTGCAATCCTTGCTGAACATGATGCAAACACCTGGGATGAACACCTACCCTATGTTCAGTTCGCCTTGAATACTGCCATCCACCAATCAATTAACACCCAACCACTTCATTTGTTTACTGGTAATTCATGCAATTTTCCCTCAGGTCTGCTTAACAGACAAAATGTTGCATACGGGGAGGACTATCCTTCAGAGGTCCTTGGTAAAATGAGAAATGCATGGAATATTGCAGCTGAAGCGTCCAAGAAGGCACGGACTCGGTATGCTCATTTTTATGACAAGAAAGTGCGCCCTCTTGAGTTGACAGAAGGAAGCCTCGTATTGAGAGTGAATGAGGCTGCGCCCGCCAATCAGAGCAGGAAACTAGCTCCGAGGTGGCGAGGACCATATAGAGTAATTAAAAGGGCGGGGCCGGTTAATCTTGTTATAAAGGGAGTGTTCGAGGACCAGGTGGAAAGGACAATTCATGTAAATAAATTGAAACATTATCATGCTAGAGAGGAATTAGAACTGCCTTCAGCGGGTCTAGTTCCTGACTCAGCAGTGCTGACTCATGGCTTCACCGACGAGTCAGAAGATGAGGATGACCCTCTGTCATCGCTCATCAGTAGTCAGGTGCAGTCTCGCCACCCTATGGTGACGAGATCTCGCGCTATACAGTAAAGTAACTTCCCTAGTTAGTATAATTTAGTATTCATTAGATTTTCCTGTAAAGGCAATGAGGTGTACTATCTCTATACTTAACTCAGGTAGCAGCTTTTACCGTGCTCTGGGGTTCCACCTCCACCAAACCCAGAGTATATCTATGCTTCCGCTGTGTTGTGTCTGTCTGTTCCCAGGTCTGATTGGTACACCGACCCAGTTGTTCCAGCCACACGTGTGAACCCTTGTCTGTAAAGACCGAGGGGGGAGGCACGTTACACAAAGCCCTCCCCCCACCAGACCCAGTAACCCATACATCAGTTACTTTGGGGATGAGTGACTGTCCAAGAGTCACCCGGCCGACGCCTCACGTCACTAACGAGGTTGTCAGGGCCAGCGAGCTGTCCACATTATAGCAGTCACCGGAGGTGCCATACAACACCGGGGTAGCTGTCTCGAGATCACCACTACCCACCTGCTGCGTCATCAAGACTTCAGCCATTCCAGCAGTGTTGGAGGAGAGGTCAAGAAATGGAAAGCACGTAGCAGTACTCAAGAATTTCGCCGGAAGATTAATGATTACGTCATCTGAAGTAACAAGAAAGCGGAAGTAAGGCGGTCACAGGTGGAAGGCACGGTTTCCCTACAGAGTACCGGGACTCGCCAATAGAAGGTCGCAAAATTGTCTCCTTTGGCCTAAAGTCGGCGGTACGAGGGTATACACAGTTGGTGTTTACGGCCTAGTAACCTGGTGACATCAAGAAACGCCTGAGATGACGTGAGCAATGATGGAAGACGAGATTCACCTGTTCGGCAAACAAGCAACTCGCCTCTACGACCTTCTGACACCACTACTGCTAAGAGACACCGTGGGTACATCCAGTCCTGCTCTGCTGTGGTCATCTGCGACAAGTTTAACATCAAGACTACCGTGTGAACTGTGATTGATACGAAGGCGTGTGGACTGTCGAGAGCAAGATTAATGGCCGAAGTAACAGTATTCTACAGCTGTTACTTGGCACTCCGCTCTACTACACTCTGTCGTCATTCAGGAGTACCGGATGGGAGTACAAGAGGACCAGGTATTGATGTCTACACATGAGAAGAAGCAAGATCGACACCGTCATCGTCAGCGACTACATTCAGCATCCAGCAGCATCGATTTTTTTTTCTCGTTTACTCAATATGAACAATTGATACAAACAACAAAGTTGGCTCTGAACATCTGTGGAAAGAACATCTGGACACTTTTGTTTAAATGTTGAAAAACAGAGTTAGAATTACAATATTTTTTAAATGTTGAAAAACAGATTTAAAATAATGATTCTGGTATAATATATGATAATTTAACTCTATAAATTGGTCAGTAATCAAAATCGAAGCCCCTGTGTAATTGTTAAGCCCAGAACAAACGGTTATGGAAAATTATGTGCTATTTTTGCAGAATGTTTGAACACAGGAGAGGCGGACCAATATAAACATTGACACTTCTAGTGAGTGAGAACACTTGGCTGTACAGTCAGCTGAAACCTGTGATATAGTATAGGAATTTTTTTTTTATTTTTAGATACATGTAATAAACATTAGGTGTGTTCCTTAACATGTCAAGGTTGACATTGATGGGGAGTGGTTAGTACACGGATGTGTACCTGATAGTTCCGTAGTACGCTCCCGGATGACTGAAAGTTCAGTCTGAAGATATAACTTTAATGTTTGTTTGAGCACGGTGTGGCCGGCTCTAGAGGACACATGGACTTGGCTAGTGAAGAGCCAAGAGAGTTTAATAGCTAGTCTTTGATGGTAGAGTAGGGACATGTTATTTAGCTATGTCAGTAAGGATAGGATGTATGTTTCCTAATGTTAGAGGATTGCTGTCAGTTGACAGCTGAGAAATTTATGAAATATGAACATGGTTATTATGATGTTGGACTATTAATTGTCAAATTTTATTAGTTAGGTTAGCTTTTGTTTGTGGCATGAGTTGAATTGTGGGTTTGGATACTAAACCTCGTGATTTTTTTAACAAATTAACAAGGTTTACTAAGTGCTTGTGCGGGGGGGGGGGGGGGTTGTAACAAACTAGGCTGTTGTAAGAATTATCCAGAGTGGTTTATCGACAAAAGAGAATGGGAAGCTGAGCCCGCATGGTGACCTGGGAACCTGACCCCCAGGGGGATTCGCGGTGGAAATAACCGACGCTTTGTTCATAGCTGCGTATAATGAATCATCCTATAGTATTCAGTAATTTAGAGAAATTAGCCTTTATTCATTTTGCATTAAAATTGTATTGTATAATAGTACTGGATACAATATCAAGAGTATTCTAATTATTGAGTTTAAGTCACCATCAGTGACGTCACGAATCAGATCTAACTTGTAAGGCGGAGTGACCGGCGGTCATAGGTCAGCAGGGTTGACAGGTCTACTATTTCTCAAAGTTCATTTAACCATTTTTGGGGGATCGGGAACAGCTCTGCCGTTAGATGTTTGTGTAATTTAATTTCAGTAAAATAATTCAACCAGTCTGGATCAATTCAGTACAAACAGAGGTTAATTGTTATAACTTAAACCTGGCTAGTAACTTGGTGAAACTTTGACTAGGCGGAAGGTTACAATGCTCTGTCTGGGGTAGACGAGACAAGGGAGAGATCAGTGTGATCTGCAGAGCAGCTGGGAGAGGTCAAACATCTTACCTCTCCCCAAGACCAGCCCAACATCTTTAGCTGGTAAAACATAGAGGTATAGTTGCTATGGTTATTTATAGAATAGTCCTCATTGCCATTCAGGTCAAGTAGGGAGTGTTAAAGTGACAGGGAGTGAACATATTTAGATTTTTGTTTTAGTTTTTCTTTTAATAAATTAAATTTGTTAATATTTTGCATTTTATTATTTCCATGTATTTTATGTGTATACTTGTCCTGGTCACGTGGTCCACACGAGGCAGAGTTGGATTGGGCGCCGATTCTAACATCGAATCATTCCCGTGTAATTAATTTCACACTCTTAAGTTTCCACGGTCATCGAGTGGGGATCAAGCCCCAAGGTTGATTAATTAGCGTGATCGATCCAGACCTCGATCATTGCTCGGTGTTGCTGGTCTGGTGGTGGCAGCGTAGAGGCGACTCTAGGGTTTTGCTCAAAGCCTAGGTCACGTCATACTGGGTGTAGAATCCTAAGTCGGTCAATCGTCTTAGGACCACGTGGCGTGGAGTTGGCTTTGGTAAATATTTTGGAGTCCCTTGGTAGAGAATAAAAAGTAAGAATACGGGTAGAGGGCAAAGAAGGAAGATAAGTAGAGAGAGGTACCTTAACCCGTGTTACAGCAGGATGATTGGGAATTAGCCTCGGCTACCATTATTTTTTGTCCGGTCGGGACCATCGAGTGTTTAAGAGGTCCTGAACACCAGTTCCAAAGTTCTCCTGGTAGTATGGGTTTCAATAACTTCTGTGGTCTGAGTTTTCTGTTGCATATATGCCTGGGAACCATTCAGATTTGTTCGCATTTGTGTTGCTCACGTGTGCCCCAAAGACTGAGGTGATTTGATAAAATACTAAGCCTAAGATTACCTTCAATGTGCCGGCGGAATGATGGGGAATAAACCTTGGCTACCATCATCTTTTGTTCAGTCGTGATGGTTGATTGGTTAAAGTGTCCTGAACACCAGTTGCAAAGTGCTCTTGGAAGTAAAGGTTCGTGTCAGTTCTGTGGTGTGAGTTTTCTGTTGCATATATGCCTGGGAACCATTCAGGATTGTTCACATTTGTGTTCCTCACGTGTGCAGCAAAGAAAGAGGTGATTTGATAAAATACTATGCCTAAGATTATCATCAGAGAGCCGACGGGATGATGGGGAATTAGACTAGGCTATTATCATCTTTTGTCCAGTCATGATGGTCGAGTGGTTAAAGTGTCCTGTACACCAATTGCAAAGTGCTCCTGGCAGTATGGGTTCGAGTCACATCTGGGGAGTAAGTTTTCAATTGGTTATACGCCAGGAAACCATTCATGCTTGTTCACATTTGTGTTCCTCACGTGTGCCACAAAGAATGAGATGATATGATAAAATACTATGGCCAAGGTTATCATCAGAGTGCCGGCGGGATGATGGTGAATTAGCCTCGGCTACACTCATCTTTTGTCCAGTCATGATGGTCGAGTGGTTAAGGTGCCCTGTACACCAGTTGAGAAGTGTTCCTGGCAGTATGGGTTCGAGTAACTTATGGGGTGTGAATTTTCAGTTGCATATATGCTTAGGGACCATTCAGGCTTGTTAGCATTTGTGTTCCTTAAGTGTACCTCAAAGAGTTAGGTGATTTGATAAAATACAATGCCCAAGATTACCATCAAAGTGCCGGTGGGATGATTGGGAATTAGACTCGGCTGCCATCATCTTTCGTCCGGTCGTAATGGTCGAGTGGTTAAGGTGTCCTCTACACCAGTTGCAAAGTGCTCCTGGCAGCATGGTTTCGAATCACTTCTGGGATGTGAATTTTCAGTTGCATATCTGCCTATGGACCATTCAGGCTTGTTTGCAATTTTGTTCCTCACATGTGCCCTGAAGAATGTGGTGATTTGATAAAATACAATGCCCAAGATTACCATCAGAGTGCCAGCGGGATGATGGGGAATTAGCCTCGGCTACCATCATCTGTTGTCCGGTCGTGATGGTCGAGTGGTTAAGGTGTCCTGTACACCAGTTGAGAAGAGGTCCTGGCAGTATGAGTTCGAGTCACTTCTGGGGTGTGAATTTTCATTTGCATATATGCCTGGGAACCATTCAGGCTTGTTTGCATTTGTGTTCCTCACGTGTGCCCCAAAGAATGAGGTGATTTGATAAAATACTATGCCCAAGATTACCATCAGAGTGCCGGTGAAATGATTTGGAATTAGCATCGGCTACCATCATCTTTTGTCCGTTCGTGATGGTCGAGTGGTTAAGGTGTCATGAACACCAGTTCCAAAGTGCTCCTGGCAGTACGGGTTCCAGTCACTTTTGGGGTGTGAGTTTTCAGTTGGTTATTTGCCTTGGAACCATTTAGGCTTGTTTGCATTTGTGTTCCTCACGTGTGCCCCATAGAATGAGGTGATTTGATAAAATACTATGCCCAAGATTACCTTCAGAGTGCCAGCAGGATGATGGAGAATTAGTCTCGGCTAACATGTCCGGTCATGATGGTCAAGTGGTTAAAGTGTCCTGAATACCAGTTGCAAAGTGCTCCTGGCAGTATGGGTTCGGGTCACTTCTGAAGTGTGAGTTTTCAGTTGCATATATGCCTGGGAACCATTCAGGCTTGTTCGCGTTTGTCTTTCTCACGTGTGACCCAAAGAATGAGGTGATTTGATAAAATACTATGCCCCAGATGACAATCAGAGTGCCGGAGGGATGATGGGGAATTAGCCTCGGCTACCATCATCTGTTGTCCAGTCGTGATGGCTGAGTGGTTAAGGTGTCTTGTACACCAGTTGAGAAGTGGTCCTTACAGTATGAGTTCGATTCACTTCTGGGGTGTGAATTTTCAGTTGCATATATGCCTGGTAACCATTCAGGCTTGTTCGCATTTGTATTTCTCATGTGAGCCCCAAAGAACAAGGAGATTTGATAAAATACTTTTCCCAAGATTACCATCAGAGTGCCGGCGGGATGATGGGGAATTAGCATCGGCTACCATCATCTTTTGTCCATTCGTGATGGTCGAGTAGTTAAGGTGTCATGAACACCAGTTCCAAAGTGCTCCTGGCAGTATAGGTTCAAGTCACTTCTAGGGTGTGAATTTTCAGTTGCATATATGCCTGGGAACCATTCAGGCTTGGTCGCATATGTGTTCCTCACGTGTGCCCCAAAGAATGAGGTGATATGATATAATACTATGGCAAAGATTACCATCAGAGTGCCGGCGGGATGATGGGAAATTAGCCTCGGCTACACTCATCTTTTTTCCAGTCATGATGGTCGAGTGGTTAAGGTGTCCTGTACACTAGTTGAGAAGCGCTGCTGGCAGTATGGGTTCAAGTCACTTCTAGGGTGTGAATTTTCAGTTGCATATATGCCTGGGGATCATTCAGGCTTGACCGCATTTGTGTTCCTCATGTGTGCCCCAAAGAATGAGGTGATTTGATAAAATACTATGCCCAAGATTACTATCAGAGTGCCAACGGGATGATGAAGAATTAGCATTGGCTACCATCATCTTTTGTCCGGTCGTGATGGACGAGTTGTTTAGGTGTCCTGATAACCAGTTCCAAAGTTCTCCTGGTAGTATGGGTTTGAGTCACTTCTGCGGTGTAAGTTTTCAGCTGCAGATATGCCTGGGAACCATTCAGGCTTGGTCGCATATGTGTTCCTCATGTGTGCCCCAAAGAATGAGGTGATATGATATAATACTATGGCAAAGATTACCATCAGAGTGCGGGCGGGATGTTGGGAAATTAGCCTCGGCTACACTCATCTTTTTTCCAGTCATGATGATCGAGTGGTTAAGGTGTCCTGTACACTAGTTGCAAAGTGCTCCTGGCAGTATGGGTTTTAGTCACTTTTGGGGTTTGAATTTTCAGTTGCATATATGCCTAAGGCCATTCAGGCTTGTTCGCATTTGTGTTCCTCACGTGTGCCCCTTAGAATGAGGTGATTTGCTAAAATACTATGCCTAAGATTACCTTCAGCGTGCCGGCGAGATGATGGGGAATTTGCCTTGGCTAACATCATCTTTTGTCCGGTCGTGACGGTCAAGTGGTTTAAGTGTCCTGAATACCAGTTGCAAAGTGCTCCTGGCAGTATGGGTTCGAGTCACTTCTGAGGTGTGAGTTTTCTGTTGCATATATGCCTGGGAACCATTCAGGCTTGTTCGCGTTTGTGTTTCTAACGTGTGCCCCAAAGAATGAGGTGATTTGATAAAATTCTATGCCCAAGATTACCTACAAAGTGCCGGCGGGATGATGAGGAATTATCCTTGGCTACCATCATCTGTTGTCCGGTCGTGATGGTCGAGTGGTTAAGGTGTCCTGTACACCAGTTGAGAAGTGCTCCAGGCAGTATGAGTTCGAGTCACTTCTGGGGTGTGAATTTTTAGTTGCATATATGCCTGGGGACCATTCAGGCTTGTTCGCATAAATATATATATATATATATATATATATATATATATATATATATATATATATATATATATATATATATATATATATATATATATATATATATATGCAACAATGATCACAAAAACACTGATCCAAGTATGCAGAATAACCACATATGAAAAATAGAAAATGCTTAACGCGTTTTCGGCTAATTCGCCTTCATCAGAGCAAAGTAGAATCACTACTTGATTCTACTTTGCTCTGATGAAGGCGAATTAGCCGAAAACGCGTTAAGCATTTTCTATTTTTCATATGTGGTTATTCTGCATATATATATATATATATATATATATATATATATATATATATATATATATATATATATATATATATATATATATATATATATATTTATATATATATATGCAATTAACGATCACAAAACACTGATCATTTTATGCGGAAAATCCACAGAGAAATATGAAATGAGGTGAACGTTTCGGCTTGTTAAAGCCTTTGTCAACACCAGACTGACTAAGGAGAAGGGAAGGGGGAGGATATATAGGCCGACACCTGACCAACCCATCCCTAGGGAAAGAATTAACCAAAAACAGGTATAGCTTAGCTTAATATATATATATATATATATATATATATATATATATATATATATATATATATATATATATATATATATATATATATTATATATATATAATATATATATATATAATATATATATATATATATATATATATATATATATATATATATATATATATATATTCATATATATTCATATATATTAATATATATATATATATATATATATATATATATATATATATATATATATATATATATTTATATATATATATATATATATATATATATATATATATATATATATATATATATATATATATATATATATATATATATTATTAAATATGACCGAAAAAGTAAGATTAATAATTCTAACACGAATTTTCTCGATCTTTTGTACGTTTCTTTTCACTGTTGGTGGTAATTCAAAAATCAATTCTCCAAAATTCATTTTTATTTCTAGTCTGACGCGACACTTGAGCGCATTTCGTAAAACTTATTACATTTTCAAAGACTTTAGCTTACTCATACACAACTGAATAGAACTTACACATCTTCGATTTGTTTATATCTACATTTGAGTGAGGTGGATGGGGTGAGGTGGTATTAATAGGGTATTAAATTCCTACAAACGAATGGAGAAATAGCAACATCGACGAAAGTCTCCGTACCCGCATTGAACAACACCTCGACATCCTCACAGACCGACATCACCTCAGCACTGAAACAGAGATTATCAAGAAACTAACAACGTTATATGGAGGACCTATGGCAATTCCACGACCGAGAGATGGCTTCCTGAATCTTGCAGGAATTAACCTCACTGAGGACCAAGTCACTCTCCTAAATCTGGGTATAAACTGTCATGTTATGTCCAGACCGAGTGAGATGGCCCGGAAAGTGGAGTTGGAAATTCTGTTGGACGACATATTCGACCTCGAGACACAAAAGAAGGTCACTACCAAAGATACCTTACAAGCAGAACTTATTGCGGAAGGAGGAAAGAATCGAGGCAACTATAGAAGCACCATACTGTCCCCCGAGCTCAAAGCGGCAGCTAAGAGCCTTCGTGAGAACAAGGAGATAGTTGTCAGGAGAGGTGACAAGTCGCCAATATACGTCATTCTTAAAAAAGACGAATATCTGGCGAAAATGAACCTCATACTCTCCGACCAAACTAAATTCCAAAGGGTAACGAAGGACACTACAGCCGAATTGAAAGCAAAGGTCAACAAACTGATCGAAACTGTGAACGCCAAGAAATCCGGACTCCACCTGCCAAAGATTATTGGGGAATATAAACCTGGATATGCGTATGGAAAAATCAAGACACACAAGCCTGGAAACCCACTTTGGCCAATCATCAGCCAGATACCCACACCCACGTACAGACTGGCGAAGCGACTCAACGGCCTGCTGACTCCTTATGTCCCTTGCGCCTTCAGCCTGAAGTCTCCAAAGGAATTTGTTGACTTACTGCGGGGCACACGGGCCACAGGGATAAGAGCCTCGTTGGACGTAGAATCAATGTTTACCAACGTACCTGTGGACGAGACAATCGGGATGATAGCCGACAGAGTGTATCGTGATCCGGCCTGCACTCCTCTTGACATACCAGAAAACATCCTAAGGAAACTACTCCAAGCTTGTACTAAAGAGGCACCCTTCTTGAGCCCGGATGGGCACATGTATAAGCAAGTAGATGGGGTCGCCATGGGTTCTCCCCTAGGTGTCCTGTTTGCAAACTTCTACATGGGTACCATCGAGCAAAAAGTCTTAGTCGAAATGAACTTGAAACCGGCCATATACTGCAGGTATGTTGACGACATTTTTACACAGGTATCTGATGTCAGACATCTGCAGGAGCTGAAGGAGGCATTTGAGCAGAGTTCCGTGCTGCGTTTCACTTACAAGATGGAAAAGGATGGGAAGCTGCCCTTTCTAGATGTAACAGTCATGGAAAAGAGCGGAGGTTTCCACATAGGAGTGTGGTTAATGCTTATGTCGACCGTGCTCTCAGCCACAGCTCAGAATGGAAGCAAGTCGACGAAGAACTCTGTAGGGTAAGGCAGGTCCTAGTCAACAACGGCTTCTCCAATGGTTTCGTCGAAGACATCATAAGAAGGAAAGTGAAACGCCATGCAACCTCTGAAGAGACAACTAACACAACACCTATACCCCCTATTAGACTATTTTACAGGAACTTCTTTTCCACAGCTCATAAAACGGAGGAAAGGGTCCTGAAAGATATTGTTAATAGAAACGTTATCCCTACAGACAAAAATCAGAGGATACAACTAACGATTTACTATAAAACCAGAAAAACGGCCAGCCTACTCATGAGAAACTCTCCAGACACAAAGCAGAACACTTTAAAAGAGACCAACGTCGTCTATGCCTTCAAATGCCCTCTTGGGGACTGTAAGCTCCAAAAAACCAAGTATATATAGGCAAGACAACAACATCTCTTTCTAGGTGTTTAACGATGCATAAGCAACAGGGCTCCATTAAGGAACATATAATCTCTTCCCACAACCAAACCATCGCCAGAGAAATCCTAGTAAACAACACAGAAATCATCGATAGATACAGCGATAGCAGGCGGCTTGACGTCTGCGAGGCTCTACACATCAAGAAGTCAACACCAGCAATCAACAGCCAATTAATGCACAACTATATTCTACCCACCTCAAGACTCCGCTCCAATATAGAAGCATCAAGAAATATGGACCAATAGGCTTTCTTCAAAGCACTTCCATTCAATACCCATTGTTTCGTGTTCTGTCTTGTGTTTAGGAATTTAATACCCTATTAATACCACCTCACCCCATCCACCTCACTCAAATGTAGGTATAAACAAATCGAAGATGTGTAAGTTCTATTCAGTTGTGTATGAGTAAGCTAAAGTCTTTGAAAATGTAATAAGTTTTACGAAACGCACTCAAGTGTCGCGTCAGACTAGAAATAAAAATGAATTTTGGAAAATTGATTTTTGAATTACCACCAACAGTGAAAAGAAACGTACGAAAGATCGAAAAAATTCGTGTTAGAATTATTAATCTTACTTTTTTGGTCATATTTAATAATATATGTCTACAGGAAAGACTGCTACCAAAATATACTAATATATATATATATATATATATATATATATATATATATATATATATATATATATATATATAATATATATATATATATATATATATATATATATATATATATATATATATATATATATATATATATATATATATACCGAATGGAATAAATAAATGAACACAGGTTAAATACATACTATAGTGTATTGACGAGCTCTATTGAAGCTTATATGGGGACATAATTTGTACATGTCAGGGCTTATAATAATTTAAGGTTGTTGTTACATTGTTAGATCAGAGCGGACTCAATCACATTTCGTTCAACGAAACCCTTACTTTTAAATATACATTTTGCCCCCTGTGCTGTCGATAAAAATGATCACATAAACTAGAATGTAAATTCAATGGACTGGAGTTTGGGGTTGTACGAATAGCATATGCATGTTATTTTAAACATGAGGTAAGAGATTTCCAAGTCTGGCCTTTGTAAACACATGCACATTCATTGCAAGGGATGACACAACCACAACCTCGTCTGTACACACAACCTGCTACAGACGAGGACGAATTCTAAATTAACCAGGACTTAACTGTATTAATGTTTTGAACACAGGGTTAATTTTAAGGTTTTTCATGGCTGGGGCAAGATTTATGTTACGGTATGGACACCATCGTCGGTGTGTGGAGTAGCAATTTCAGCGCCATCTATGGGTCTGCACTCCAACTTCCCTAGTATTGGGCGCTATGTAAACAACGCCATCTGTTGGTGGTGGTGTGGTATCGGCGGAAGGCTCCAGCTTCCTGCCCCAATCAGAAGAGGAGGTCGATGTGAATATCCTCTGATGGGTGGCATATCAAGATCAGCGCCATATAGGTTGTGGCTACAAAGCACAATGTCAATTCCCCGGTGAATGGGTGTTAGCCCAGGGTTACCCAGTGTACTGTCTGTCTAGTTCATGACGTTTTATGTCCACAGAGGTGACGTAAGCAGGCGATTGCATCGAGAAAAACAGCTTACCTTCGGCAGTCCTGAACTCTTGGTTTGGTCCTAAGTGAGGACTAAGTGGCCGCCATCGCTCAAGAGCAGTGTGTTTGCTGCTGATGTAACCAGTGTTATTTGGACCGACCTACTCAAGATTGGACAGGAAGATTTACACGATGACAGTGGTGCGTCTGTCGTGAAGTGCTGCTATCAAGACGCTAGAGACTTCTGCCAGGGTGTTAGCAAACCCTGTATATGTTTGCTTGATACCTCATCAGCGTGTTTTGAACCCTCTGCCAGTGTGTGTACCGGAAAGTGAACGTTGGGTATTGGCGCAGTGTGTACGAAGATACGGTGTGTGTGTGGACTGGCCCATGTGGAAGGTGAACTCGCCTGTATTTGCCAATAGGTGTGAACGACGCGTAACCTGGGAAGTGGATTCACCAGAATTGATGAACACCGTAAATGTTGTGTCCTGTGTGAAATACACTTTGTACATACTGATAGTAATAGTGAAATGTAATATATATAGCGGTGAAGGTGAATATATTAGTATAGGGAATCGTTTATCGCTTATCCCCCCCCCCTTCCCCTATTTCTTTATTGCACTACTACTTGATACAGTCAGTTCTTGAGAGCTTACTGCCGACTTGGGGTTGAATATAGTAAACGTTCATAACGGCAAGAACCCGGTTACTGGCTTTATGTAGCCGTAACAATTTACTTGTCCATCAAAATATGGTAATACCAACAAGTTTTTTAGTTCTGGTTCAGACTTGGGAGTTTGTAGAACGTCATTTTTGCTTGACCAAACACGACATTCAAGACTGATTTTGGATATTTTTACTTCTTCCCAATTTCAAATATTTTTGTTATTTCTTCATCAAAAAATTCCGGGCTGCAAACTCTCGGATCTGAGAATAGTTCAAGAAGATACTACCCACTTAACCTGAACGTGATGACTTGAGTAAAAATGAACATACGAGCACACAATGGTAGGTTTCCTATACACTTTGAATTTGAAACTCATACCGATTCTATGAATCATGATATCTAAAAAACACACAACACCATTCTCTTCGTTCTTAATTGTGAATTGAATTGACGGAACCAGAGAATATATTCTCTAGTTCTGTCAATTAAATTCACAATTGAGAATGGTGTTCTGCCTTATTGGTACATTCTGGTACAATGTAGAGGTGGTACATTCGCTAAAAAATCTCATGAGCGCACTATAATTGCTAAAAAAAAATTTAAGGCATTTAACTTAGGCCTACTTCAACCAGCCTTTGTTCGTTCTGTACACAAGACCCTTTTTCGTGCTAATTTGCATGAGGCTAGCTCCTGGCCTCCATCTTTGGACGGAAAGAAATTTTCTCAAATTGAATAGTTTTATCTATACTTGGAGAGCTACCCCGATTACATCCCTCTTCTTTCCCCCTCTCCCCATATACATCCCTCGTCTTTTCCCCTGTATCCCATTTCCTCCTCCACCCCACCCCCCACCCTCCCGTTCTTGCCCTCTTACCTCCATCTCTCTCTCTCTCTCTCTCTCTCTCTCTCTCTCTCTCTCTCTCTCTCTCTCTCTCTCTCTCTCTCCTCCCACCCTCTCCCCTCCAACCTCGAACAGACTTTTCCATTTATTTATATATAGAAGGTGTTCCAGGCTGCACCCGGGGTCTTTCCTCTCCTTATTTCACTATTCCCCACTCTTCACCCCCATATCCCCAGTGACGGCCACAACCCATCCCCTTGCTCACTCCCCTCATCTTACCTGTATGGAAGTGTTCCACCAATAAAGCACATCATTAAATTAAATACGTTAGCCCTTAAAATGTGTTTTTCTATAAACACAAACTTGGTGATGAGAACAAGAAGCATAGTGTTGAGTTGAGCACCTTGTTTTCTTATAAAGATCTCATCAATGGGGCAATGTTTATTGATGAAACACAGTTTACTTTAATCGTTCATTTTAACCTCAAACTTTAACATTTGACCTGAAGTGTGTATAATTCCCAATAATTAAAGAAATGCCATAAACTACAACACTGTTTCCAGCAAATTGGGGCTATTGACCTGTTATGGCCAAGCCAGTGTGGTGGCCACCTGGATCTCCGATCTCTTTATCTTCTTGTTTGGACATATCAAGTCTGCTGTTTACGACGATTCGCTAAGAACCAGTAAAGAAGTCAAACATTATATTAGATTCTTTTGTTTGGATGTTGTTGAATTTTACCATAGGTGTTGTTTGTTGAATTTCAGGGAGAGAAAATTTATTATAATCTCAAACAAAATGCAATTTACGGTAAAGAAATTATTTGGAGAAATCGCTAAACTTGTACGACAATATAGCACTTGGAAAGAATATGAGAACAGGGATCTGGGACAGGACGGAGAAAGAAATGATGCCAATCCAATTTCATCATCGGAGATTGAACACCAATCTTCAAGAAGCGAGGCCGTCGCTGCATGAATTTGAATCACGTTTCTATCTCCAGTCTCCGAATATTCTAAACATTGAGCATATTGCCATTAAGGGAGAAAATTACCTGCATAGGTATATGTTTTGGGGGTCGCGGAGACTGGTTGGAAAAGTGGCCGAGGATGACGAGGAAGGCAGAGGATACTGACTGGAGCTCCCTGGGGTCCCTGGCAGGCAGACACCATCCCAACACCGGCACCAGCACCGTCAGTCCCAACACACATCCTGCCAACACCCAGCACGATAATGCACCCTTTTCAGCCGTATATGTACAAACACAAACTCTCACACACACAATGAAACAACAGAGTAGGAGGATAATTCAAAAGGAGAAAACGATAATCATACAGGGACTGTCTGAGATAACAGCAGAAACCAAGACTGACCCTGTGCACTCGAAGAGAGAATATGTCGTAGAGCTTTCGAGAAGTCTACACCTTCGAGAGGCCAAGAGAGATTTGGTAAAAGTGTACAGGCTGGGATCATATACTCTATCACGAGAAAACAGGAAACAAGACCCTGGAAACTGACATTTTCGAAAGAAGCACTTGAAAGAATCTCGATGAACTGAAAAAGAGATCTCGGAACATTAAACGGATTTGAAAGATACTACTTGCAAATTGACTTGAGCAGAAGGGAAATAAAAACAAAGATAGAACAAAAAAGGGGCAGTGCATAGAGAAAAAATGGAGAAGAGAATGACAGTATGAGGAGGGAGTGAGACAAAAGACAGAAAACAATTACTCCCCCAAAGATATGCGAGAGCTACGCTCACAAAGAAGCAATACAGTGCAACAACAAAGGATGATAACATATGAACGACCAGCTTAGCGTCCCCGCGGCCCGGTCCTCGACCAGGCTTCCTTTTTGTTACACACCTCCAGGAAGCAGCGCGTAGCAGCTGTCCAACTCCCAGGTACATATTTACTCCTAGGTGAACAGATGCATTAGGGTGAAAGAAACTGACCATTTTTTCCGCCTCCACCGGGGATCGAGCCCGGAACCTCAGGACTACGAATCCGAAGCTCTGTCCACTCAGCTGTCAAGATCCTAGGTAGAAATAATCTCCTAAAGCACCTCCAGATCCTTTCACAGACAAAACATTCCAGTAATCCAACATCCATCTCCACCCATACTTCCTCCCACATCTTCCCCTGGATCTCGACCGCAACTTCTTATCACTTACCCACCTCAGCCCCTAATCCCTACAAAATCTACTCACTCACAACTTCCAATTCAACCCAATGCCTCACAGACATTCACACCTCTGCTTTCTTATACAGCTCAAATCCCTTCTGCATCTAACCTAAGCCTCCCTGTAGATAGGCTGGGAACTAGTCATTCAAAGGACAGCACAACAGTACAGAACTGGTATACCAATGTTGATGGATTGTTAAATAAAAGAGTTGAACTCGTAGAAAGGTCTGAGGAAACACACTTGTGTAATAGCATTAGTACAGATCAAACTAGTATGATTGACAATGTAATATTCCCAAGAGAATAGCAAATAATAAGAAGCAAAACACTTCAGAAAGGAGGAGATGGTATGGCACTGCTGGTAAAACGAAACTGGAGCTTCGAGGGGAATTTTTTGAGGTGACAAACAATTACTTGGACGGCATTATTGGAATCATTTCATTGGATGGTCAGAATATGGTTGTTATTGTAATCTACCACCCCCCTGAGAGCTAGAAAAGATCAAGGAAGGAATTTGAAATTAGGAACAAAGCATGTTTGAATATCCTCCCAGGGCTGGAAGACACAGCCCATAGACTGAGAGCTCTTCATAATGGGAAATTTCAATCGTGATCAAAATGAGTGAGAAACATTGGATCCAAGAGGAGATGAGACATGGACAGCAAAGTCTGTAGAAGTAATAGAGAGGATCTTAATGAGGCAACTTGCCAGAGAGGAAACAATGTGAAAGGCTGATGACCAACCAGCTAGGTTACATCTGGTCTTCACACAGAATGAAATGGACATTGAAAATATTGACCATGGAATGGCATTAGGAGACTGACCACTGTGTTTGTCTTCGAACACATATTGACAATGAAGACCATAGAAACAAATAACAAGGGGGATGTAAGAATAGCATACAAGTGAGAGGAATACCAGAAGGGCAGATAATCCATGGGGCGGATGGAATGGGGAAGATAACTCGGAGGAAAAACAACACAGGACATGATGAACTGATTTGGTGTGAAAAAAACTTCACTGCTTTTTCACAGTAGAACTTCCGGTTGTATTTTTTTACCATGTTGTATCTCAGTCGATTAAGGCAGCGTCTGGGATCCTCTCGGACGTAGGTTCGAACCCTCGTCACGGCCCTTGTGGATTTGTTCATTTGATGCATCACGCTCTTGTGATTTCTGAGAGTCTCTTACTCAAACCAGAGAAGCAGGTTTGTCTCTGGAAGAGTCCTAAGGTGGAGAGAGAGTATCTCTTAGGAAGGAACCAGAGGGCTACAGTGGGAGCTGAAACATCATAATGGGGAGAGGTTACGAGTGGAGTACCACATGGGTTGGTTCTAGGGACGATTTTGTTTCCAATATATGTCAATGATCTGACAGAGGAAACTGGCTCCTTCACATATATGTTTCCAGATGGAAAACTAATGATTATGAGTCAGGACATGGATAGATTATAAGGCATTGCAAACGGATTTAGACACACTCCAGAAGTGATCTGAAAATTGCTTCTAGAATTTAACTCAACCAAGTGCAAAGTTATGAGGATTGAAGAATGAGTGCGAAGATCAGTAAAGGAATATAGGATGAAGGGAAGACAAATTCTTCAATAAGAGGAGAACATCCTGGGAGTGGATAACCCATCATCTGGTACAAGTAGCCCACATTACCACAATAACAACAGCTGCAAGAGTCATATTAACCAACGTTTGTAAATTCATCAGAAGCTTGAACAAAGGAGCTTTCCGGGCTCTATATACAGAGGTGAGACCACTCCTGAATATGCATCCCCAACATGGAACCCTTACCTGATAAAGGACAAAGACAAATTGGTATATGTAGAAAGACGGAGATAACTGAACTGGAGGAAAGGAGAGATAGGAGGACTTAACAAGATATACGATTCTAAGGGAAATTTTCAAAGTAGAGCAAGAAACGTTGTCCAAAACTAAAAACAACAGAACGAGGGGTCATAGAAGGAAACTAGAGGCACAAATGAGTCACAAAGATAGGAACTTGTTTCAGTGTCAGAGCTATCAATAAATGACACAGGTTAGACGCAGAAGTAGTTGAAGCTAATTCGATTCCTAATTGTGGGAACCGACCTGTGAGATTTATATTTGTTTAATTTATATGAATTTATAATTACGTTAATTTATATACTTCGATAGCAATTTGTATAATGATAAGTGGACTGTATTTCTGCAATAATCTCTTAATCTCACAAATCGATCCTCTACACATTAGGGGGGGTTTATATTTATATATATGCAGCCAATCAAACTACAGTAACTACATACATTGAAAAGGTTCCTTATCTTATAGTACAGCAGGTTAGTCCACCAGGTATAACTAGGGTGTAGACACCAAATTATCCTCTTTGAGGTAGCTTCCATCACCCAGTAACTGGTGCACAAAATCTTGCATCCTCGTCTTGACCTGTCAAAAGGGTGCTAACTGTGAAGCCAGAAACCTAGTATATGACAGGTATTTCAGAGAAACATTGTACATGGAACAATAAAGACCTGGCTTAATTACCTTTAGTATGAGGCGATTTCGCGTTCTAAACGGATAACCCTACCCAATGACATTAATGGCCACTAATGATAGATAATGGGTTTCGGAAAGAACACTTAACTTGAATTTGTAGACAGCGTGTTGATAATGGTACACCTTTAGTTTCCATAACACTACGTCCAAGTAAATTTAACGGGAGCCGAATTTGCTCCCGTGTGAGCCTCTGGTCTAGTATAAACAATGGCTGCCCTCCTTCCTCCCTCTGACGCCTGGCTTACATTGTCCACATGTCAGAAAGTGATAGAAGGGTCACATTTACTCTACTTTAATATTGATAATTAAGTTAATTTATATGAGATGTTTTATGATGGTAAAGTCCAAAGACTAATGTATTTAAGAATAATTCCCAGCAGAATAGCTGGTGAATTATAATAGTATGTGGTGATGATATCCCGTTTTCTTTAGACGGTAATTCCACTACAAGTTACGTTTTCTATGGGTTAACTTGCTTATACAACACAGCTATTATCTGTATGATTATTAAATGGTGTCGGATTTTCCGACACTAATTTTATATGCAATTATGATAAAAGCGAGAGATAAGTCATTGTAATCAAAGAGCGTTCAGAAAGAGGGCTTGGAACCAAGCTCGACCCTGCAAGCACATCTAGGTGGGTAAATCTAGGTGAGTACACACACACACACACACACACACACACACACACACACACACACACACACACACACACACACACACACACACACACAGTTAGAAAGAACTTTTTCAGTGTCAGAGTAGTTAGTAAATGGAATGCACTAGGAAGTGATCTGGTGGAGGCTGACTCCATACACAGCTTCAAATGTAGATATGATAGAGCCCAGAAGGCTCAGGAATCTGTACACCTGTTGATTTACGGTTGAGAGGCGGGACCAAAGAGCCAGAGCTCAACCCCCGCAAGCACAACTAGGTGAGTACAACTAGGTGGGTGAGTACACACACACACACACACGCACACACCTAGCATATGCCAGGTTGGCTAACATAAGAACGGCCTTTAAAAACTTGTGTAAGGAATCGTTCAGAACATTATACACCACATATGTGAGACCAATCCTGGAGTATGCGGCTCCAGCATGGAGTCCATATCCAGTCAAGCATAAGACTAAACTGGAAAAAGTTCAAAGGTTTGCCACCAGACTTGTACCCGAGCTGAGAGGTATGAGCTACGAGGAGAAACTACGGGAATTAAACCTCACTTCGTTGGAAGACAGAAGAGTTAGGGGGGACATGATCAACACATTCAAAATTCTCAAAGGAATCGACAGGGTAGATAAAGACAGGCTATTTAACACAAGGGGCACACACACTAGGGACACAGGTGGAAACTGAGTGCCCAATGAACCACAGAGATATTAGAAAGAACTTTTTTAGTGTCAGAGTGGTTGACAAATGGAATGCATTAGGAAGTGATGTGGTGGAGGCTGACTCCATACACAGTTTCAAGTGTAGATATGATAGAGCCCAATAGGCTGAGGAACCTGTACACCGGTTGATTGACGGTTGAGAGGCGGGACCAAAGAGCCAGAGCTCAACCCCCGCAAGCACAATTAGGTGAGTACACACACACACACACACACACGGGGCCCTCGTGTCTGAGTGGACAGCGCTCTCTTGGGACGTAATTCAAAGGGCCCGGGTTCAATTCCCGGCCGAGGCAGAAACAAGTGGGCTTAATTCTTTCACCTTTATACCCCAGTTCACCAAGCAGCAAATAGGTCCCTGGGAGTTAGACAGCTGCTACGGGTTGCTTCCTGGGGATATGTGAGTGAACGTGTGTTAGAGAAAAATGACAAAGTATATTGCAAGTAGACATAAACGAGGAAAATTGATTGGTTAGAACGGTGGGGTCCAAGAGCTAATAGCTTGATTCTGCAGGTACAATTAATAAATACACTCACACATATGCATAATCAACAAAAACGCTCAAAATCGCACGGAGAATGATGAACTTTATAAAGTGATGAGGTCGAATTGAACAATCAATTTCGGGTAATGTTTAAAAACTAGTCAGAGCAGAGGGCTCATGTACGGTGGAGGAAAGGCCATCAATACACATCGGCATTCAATATAATTGCTACTGAAATGAGAGTAAAAAATTTGACCAATCATAACTATATGCAGGAAAGATAATACGAATATAAATTTCCATCCACACTTCCGTGGAAATCAACATTCCACAGTCCAGGTGAATGGAATTGAAATATATGAAATAACACAAGATATAAGCGAGCTACTGACGACTGTATTACCAAGTTCACCACTGGCCTGTGTCACTGCAGTGCAAACCCTGTAACTTGCTGAGATGGTAAGAAGCACAGGCTAGGTAAACCCCGGAATATTATAGGCATCATAAGAGTAAAACAAAAATTTCATCAAAATGCAAATCATACTGAGCAAATTTACTATGCTTCGATATGAAAGGAAAGGTTTTGTTGAATACATATTATTAAATTTTCAAAAATAATTTGATACTTTAAATTTTAAGTTTAAATTTGCCGAAGATTTTATTAATGGGGAAGGTGTGATGAGACGGGAGAATACACGTAGGATGTGAATGGATTAAGTAATTATCAAAAGAAGGAGCTAAGCCGGGGAGACTATGTAGCACCGAGGATAAGGATGAAGATTAAGTTGGATGTAAAGTTTAGTGGTCTGTCCAGTTTGGATTCTGTGTGATGAAAGGGTCTTATTCTTATTTGCTCAATACACACTAACCAAACTCTTGCCGTCCCTACCCGTCAACAATGAGAGACTAGGAGTCCAACTGAGTGACTTTCGACTCCCGGACACCCTATCTCCATCAATCCTACTCACCATTAAATAATACAAATGTAATAAAAAGAAGCACCCCTACCGTTTTTGTTTATTGAATCTCATTTAGACGGGTAATTTCCCGTCTTGCTTCTAGAGATTTGATAACTCTTGAGAGAAAATAAATTTCCTTTGCTAGTTCCAATAATTTAGAAGAAATTGAGTGGACAAATGACAAACGAAGAGTTGGAGGAGGAACACCTGAGAGTAAATAACTGAGAGAGTACAACCCTCGGGTTTAGAAGTAAATGTGGTACACGACAACAGGTTCTTGCTAATGTAAGTTCCCCATATTCAATGTTGGCCCTTTCTTATAATACGTGAGGCCTTGCCAGGTGACTTCTTGAGGTGTTGTAGACATCAAAGAGGTGCCAGTAGTGCACCTCTAAGTAAGGTAATGCTACTTTATATTTAATTTTGTTACTATTTACTGCTGAGGGGAAGTGATGGAGAAAAAGATGTTCGGAGCCACACAAGATGTGTGGGGAAATCTACTAGTGATATATTGGGAATTAATTAAAAAGATTGTATTTATTTCTATTTATGACTTCTAAGCGGACTCTATTTTATCATTTATTGTCACCAATAAACTTCCCTTCACACATTTTCATATTAAAATATGAAAACAAGTTTTCATATTTTAATCTTACGTTAATTAAACGGTAGATATAATGATTAATGTTATAGATCACACGCCTATATATAAATAACATTTAAAATAGCCTCAGCTGTTTCAATTGTGTTGACTGGTCATCTAACATCAGACACGGTCTACCACATGTAGTCCATTCCTAGACTTGTATTAATGTTGACTGTTTGTCCTTGTTATGTCCAGCTCAGCTATGTCTAATGTGGAACACAATTTACCTGGGGAAACGATACAACGTAACATCTACAAAGAACAGATATATTTACTTAGTAGTAGGCATCCTTCAGTCTCGGGAGACTATGGAGTTGCGCTCTGGTTGTCAATCCTGGTGCAGCGTCTGGTGTGACTGATGAGGCCAATCCGAGAGTGGCAGTCCATCCCACACTGAGCACAAACGAAGTCCGATTCTGGTCTGTCTTCCTGGCTACCGGCTATCTTTCTCTGTCTCTTTGCCTCCGATTTCTTAGGAAAGTGACTCCTTAAACTTGGAGAGACCTCTCTGAACAGACTTCCCCCAGGCTAAATGGTCTGCGGACAGTGTTTTCCACGTAGTAAGATCGACGTCCATGACTTTCAGGTCCCTTTTCCATACGTCTTTGTACAGTAGCTGAGGTTTGCCTGTTGGACACTTACCCTGCGTCAGCTCTCCATACAGGAGATCCTTGGAGATCCTGCCGTCGCCCATTCGCACCACGTGCCCGAGCCAGCACATTCGTCTCTGCTACAGCATTGTTTACATGCTGGTGATTCTAGCTCTCCCCAGGACGCTGTTGTTTGTCACTTTGTCTTGCCAGGTGATGTCCATGATGTGTCAGAGGCAGCGCATGTGGTAGGCATTCAGCTGTCTTTCCTGACGGGCATTGGACCGAGGGCCTGCTTGGTGCCGTCACACATCCTATATTGCCTGTATCTGCTGCAGTCTGTATCTGGGAACAGAGCTGGAGCCAATAGCTGTTGGCACATCGCCTGGCGCTCTGCTGCACTTTGCAGCGGACTGCCTGAAGGATCTGTAAGTTGCGCTGACCTGGGCAGGCTTTGTAGGCTGCCATGGTGTTTCTCTTTTCGATGACAGGTGTGTTATTTCTTCCAAGTGAGCCTCGAACCGGTATATTTACTATGTACATATATTTACTATGTAGCACTTAAATGTGGTTAGTGAGACACACTTACCATTGTGGGTGGTATCTATATATCCCCTAACGATCTATCCTAGACACAGAAAAATAATTGGCCAATATAATCTGAGCTAATGGGCAAACCGAACTGGCCCTTCCCTTATGTCTTGCAACAATTAGTGACTAATGTGAGTTACGGTGCCCTTTGGGATTTGTGGTCACGTGTTAGGCCTAATGTTGGCTCAACAACCTTGTGATGTACCAACTCACCAAGTTAGTGTACTCTCACCACACAATCATGGCTGCTTCTCTCTATCATCGCTCTCCCAAGGTTGTTTACCTTCGAGATTCGGGAGGAAGAATAGGTTTGAGGTCAAATCAAACTATTTACTATATAATTAATTTGGTAGAATCATTTGATTGTGTAACCAGACCTAAGACAGGTGTAGTTTATATTGAAACATTTATTAAATGAATTTTGTGACGAAAGCTAATCATAGCAGCCTTTCCCATTCACTGTAATCTTTTTATGATTAACTAATGTAAACTAACATCTTATTGTGGTTACATTAGAGTTTGTATATATATGATGTGGAAATTTTCTGCGTGATTGACAACGATTCAGTGTGGACACCTGGTCTCTGGATGCTGCTTAGCAAGAGCGTCAAGGGTTTGGTGGGGTGAGGTAGTGAAAAAAGACAGAAAGAAATTATAAATAAGAATTAATTAGTCCTCCTCCTCACAGTAAATTGGGGGGTCTGTGTCTGAGAGAGGGAAACTGCTCATCCGGAAGTAGGTAATAGGGTACTTTATCTGTCGCTGAAAGACCTTAGAGAAAGAGTGGATAAGGTTCAGAATTTCATGGGCTTCGAAAAGCCGGAGTATCTGGAAGAGTGCACTGAGGAGCAGCTCAAGCAGATTGCTGGAAAGTATGGTATAAGGGTAATGTCGTCAAAGGTTGCTGGGATTAGGGAGGCTATCCTTAATGAATTGGAAACCAAGATGGGTGGTGGAACAAGTAGCTTAAGTAGGAGCTGGGGAGACAGATGATGATGATGGTCACGATGAGGTAGTGAAACTGGGATCAAACAGAAAAACACAGTATGTTACGGCCCTCTCGGGTCGCAACCGGGTTCTTACTCTGATGGTGTTAGAGGAAGGGTATCCGGCCCCAAGCCAGTAGTGGCTTTCAAGGGATGAGATCCGCAACGCAAGTAAATTAAAGGGGAAGGGAAATAAAGTCAAAAACTTAATAATATAATTAACACCGTCACCATAAATACTATATAAACGATTACACGGGGGGGGGGGGTATAAACACTAGAATGCACAACGTAGTCTTCTTCTGAAGACCCTGGACGTTCACGGTGCTCCCGATGCTAAGCTCTGGGTGCTCTTGTGGCCTTATGATGAATCCTTCGATCCTGACGAGTCTACCCTGGCCACAGGCCAGCCAAATCAGAGTTCCACTGGGGGCACCGTCGTGGAGGCCATCAACCACAAGTCCAGCCGATAGCTGGCAGGTTCCAAACAGCGACGCTGGTTAGGCCACTCCACGATCGATACTAAGGTCGCGAACCCTAGTCAGGAGCCTCGTGTGATCCCACAGACCACTCTCCTTGCCACAACACCCCAGTGGTTAAGCGTCTCCACCAGTCGGTCCCGGGAACGACAATCCCTCAACTGCCACTTCACAGGCAGGGTAACACCACAGTGTTCATCCGGGAGGCGACTCACAGCTGCTGCAGCAAACACTTGGAGACAAGTCAGCTGCCTTGGGTAGACTGACTCAACTTCCATTACAGCAGTCCCAGGTCGACTCTGTAAGCAGACACGTCATCAATAATAGAGACACACTAGGGCATGTCACTTACCGGCTTAGACACAAATGCCCGACGTATCTACTCCATAGATGGCGTTGCTGTCTAAGCTCCGCCTCACCAGAGGTCAGCAGCGGCTGTGTTACGAGCTAATCAGGACTGGAAACTAGCCCTTGTGGCCAGTACACCTCGTCCTCACCAGGTGTCGTCGTCCATTTGGAGGGGGTTTCGGGAGGTGACCCACAGATGGCGTGGTCGTCACTGCTCCAGGCTCGGACGTCAGGCTCGGGTCCATAACACCTCCCCACCAAAAAGAATTTGGTTTGGGGTTCTATAAAGAGAAACACAAACCAAATTAGTACGGGGACACAACTCCAAATGGACTCACGTACACTGTAAACTGGAACGGCGAGGCTGTCTCGTCCACAGAACTGTCCTAAGGAGAAACCCTGGCACAAAGGGAACTTGAAAATGGAAGGCAATGACCTGCCTGACGTAATCTTCCACACCTCCACTGCGATGTCAAGCAGGGGCATAATCTTACATCTCTCGAGTAAGGATCGGTGTAGACACGATCTGGGGCGACTCGACACTTCTTTGTGTCGGGGCACCGATGATGGCTGGTCACAGACGGCATTTCTGGTACCGGTCCGGTAGTCCTTCAGGGAGACGGGAACCTGGAATACAGGGGTCTGATAATTTAGAGTGACAGCGATAGTTAAATCAGTACTCACAGCATACTCCTCTACTAGGCCCACACCTAGTCCCAACAGGGCTGCTCGTACTTCGAGGATGGCATTCGCTCTGCCACCGTCAGGTCGACCAACGTTCTGTATAACGCTGCATCTAGGCTCAGCAATCACGCGGGGGGTGTCAACCTGTCGGAAACAGCCACTCATAATATCACGTCTCGTACCTCCTGTAAATACCATCACCTTCCAGGTCCCTCCTTTGACTGCAACACTTGCAGTGCAAATCTCCAATCCCTGGGATCTCTTCGCGATGTTCATGGGAGCCATCATCCGTCGGATCGTCCACTGGTCCTTACTGAGAACACATATGAGAACAAAACAAAACACCGCTAAGAAACATTTGGCTAATTTAGGGATAAGCTTCCTGAGCCTGTCATGTCCATAGCCGGCTATATCCATTAGCCGGTTTGGACCGAAGAGGGCTCTAGAACCTTCACACATACCTCACATACCTCCGACGTCTGGGGATTCTCTGGCCGGTTCAATGAACGCTGTACCTTGCCATACCGCAAGTACACATCCGCCTTCGCTCCAGACTCTTTGGTATCCGTGGGTACTTGCACACGAGACCTCCCTTCATGCTCAGTTGCCTCTGCCATCGTAATCGTATGTTCCTCGTTGGGAGAAGAATCAGGAGACTCTGCTATAATGCTGTCGATCTGCGGGTGGGAGGAAGGATTAAACATATTACCTAATTCCGGGTCTGTCTGTACCTGGATATTACCACTGCCCGCTGTTACCTCAGGCCTTGCTGTTCTGGCTGACTCGTCCACAATCTTGGGATGATTGTTGCTCCAATCAGTCACCAAGTCGTTGGCTAGTACCACATCAATCCCAGCTATAGGCAGGGTATCGACTACTGCCAACGCACATGTGCCGCTGAAGTAAGGCGAGTCGAGATGTACCGGCACTAAGGGGGCGACATACCGCGTCCTAGGAAACCCAACCAGGATAACCTCTTGTCTCCCACCCACACTCACTCCCTCGGGTAACGAGCTACTCACGATCAGGGACTGGGCTGCTCCACTATCTCTGAGCACTACAACTGATCTACCAGTGTGATCACTCGTTACATACCCGCTTGAAGTGTGAGGGGAAAACAATCTGGGTTCTTCCTGCGTAGTCGTAGACTGGCTTCCTGCTGGTAGTGTTACACAGCTCATCAACATCACCTCCCTACGAGCGCCGCTACCTCTTCTGCCTCGGCACATAGCAGCTACATGCCCTTTCTGCCCACAAGTCCAGCACACCATATTCCTCCTCGGACTACGGTGCTTCGGACTGCTAGGACTGGTCCTTCGAGGGCTACTTGGGGGCGTCTTCTTAGCGCTTCGTGGGACGGGTCTCTCCTCTTCCTGATGAGGTTTGTCAAACCGGCGGGGGTAATACCTCGGGACGTACTTAGCAGAAGGCCTATGCGTCAGGATGTATTCCTCAGCCATTGTGGCTGCCGCACTCAAGGTCTCTACCTGCTGTTCCTCTAAGTACGTCTTCAGGTCTCCAGACAGACAGTCCTTGAAGTCCTCTAACAGTATGAGCTGCTCGAGGTCTTCTTTGGTCTCCACCTTCCGAGAGGCACACCATTCCTGGAAAAGTCGCTCCTTGATGGTAGCGAATTCGGTGAAAGTGTGCTCTGAGGTCTTCTTCAGGTTTCTAAACTTCTGCCTGTAAGCCTCAGGTACCAATTGGTACGCCATGAGCACGACCTTCTTCACCTTGTCATAGTCGCCAGAGTCGTCAAGGGATAACGTGGAGTAGGCTATTTGTGCCTTCCCAGTCAAGACTGACTGTATCATGATGGCCCAATTCTCCCTTGGCCACTCCAAAGAGGCAGCGACTTTCTCGAAGGCTGCGAAGAACTTCGAAACTTCCTTCTCGTTGAATTTCGGGACCATTTTGATGTTCCTTATCCGATCGAAACTACTGGTTTCCGTTGTTGGCCTCCGACCACCTAACCGCAATACTTCTAGTTCATGTTGTCTCTCCTTTTCTTTTTCTTCTCTCTCTCACGCTTCTCTTTCTCGTTTCTCTTCTCTTTCTCGCTCTTCTCTCTCTCTTTCTCGTTCTTCTCTTCTTTCTTCTCTTTCTAATTCTAAACGCCTCATCGCCAATTCTTTTTCTTTTAATTCTCGTTCTATTTCTAACTTCTTCCATTCAATCTCACGATTTATTTCCAAGGCACGCATTTTGACAGTTAGCAAGCTTATATTCAGCTCACCTGCATCGCTGTCAATGTCACTGCCTTTATCTTCCTTTTCAGTGGAAGCTACTTCCTCACTTTCTTTTGTACCTTGTGCCTCATCTTCCTGTTTTTCTTCGGCCTTCAAATGCCGGTGAACCTTGGACAGGATTTCCACACGAGAATCACTGGCACGTATCTTGATCTCCAGGTAGGCACTTATTAACACAAGTTCTTGTTTGCCCAGATATTTCAATCTGGCAAGACAGTCCTCCCTGTTCAGAAAAGCCTGAACATCGTCCAGATCGTCGATGGTCGATTTCTCTGCCATTGTCACAGATGGAACGCTTAGCACTTAACACACCGCTTCACTTTAGCACTTAACGCACCGAGCACTGTTCTATGTCAATATTGCACTTTATCGCACCTAGCGCCTCACTAGCCAATATTGCACGTAATTACACCGGGCACCGCGCTACACTATATTGCACTTAATCACAGCGAGCACCTCACTCTACAATATTGCACTGAATCACACCGAGCACCGCACTACACAATATTGCACTTAATCACAGCGAGCACTTCGCTATACAATGTTGCACGTAATCACACCGAGCACCGCACTACACAATAATGCACTTAATCACAGCGAGCACCGCATTGCACAATATTGCACTTAGTCACTCTGAGCACCGCACAGGACGTATAACGTCCTAATAGTCACACACAGGGGGAATTATTTACAGGGATTACGCCACTTCACCACCCCTGTCAAACATACTTGACAAGGGGTCGGATCCCGCTGGGGATGCCAATTATGTTACGGCCCTCTCGGGTCGCAACCGGGTTCTTACTCTGATGTTGTTAGAGGAAGGGTATCCGGCCCCAAGCCAGTAGTGGCTTTCAAGGGATGAGATCCGCAACGCAAGTAAATTAAAAGGGAAGGGAAATAAAGTCAAAAACTTAATAATATAATTAACACCGTCACCATAAATACTATATAAACGATTACACGGGGGGGGGGGGGGGAATAAACACTAGAATGCACAACGTAGTCTTCTTCTGAAGACCCTGGACGTTCACGGTGCTCCCGATGCTAAACTCTTGGTGCTCTTGTGGCCTTATGATGAATCCTTCGATCCTGACGAGTCTACCCTGGCCACAGGCCAGCCAAATCAGAGTTCCACTGGGGGCACCGTCGTGGAGGTCATCAACCACAAGTCCAGCCGATAGCTGGCAGGTTCCAAACAGCGACGCTGGTTAGGCCACTCCACGATCGATACTATGGTCGCGAACCCTAGTCAGGAGCCTCGTGTGATCCCACAGACCACTCTCCTTGCCACAACACCCCAGTGGTTAAGCGTCTCCACCAGTCGGTCCCGGGAACGACAATCCCTCAACTGCCACTTCACAGGCAGGGTAACACCACAGTGTTCATCCGGGAGGCGACTCACAGCTGCTGCAGCAAACACTTGGAGACAAGTCGGCTGCCTTGGGTAGACTGACCCAACTTCCATTACAGCAGTCCCAGGTCGACTCTGTAAGCAGACACGTCATCAATAATAGAGACACACTAGGGCATGTCACTTACCGGCTTAGACACAAACGCCCGACGTATCTACTCCATAGATGGCATTGCTGTCTAAGCTCCACCTCACCAGAGGTCAGCAGCGGCTGTGTTACGAGCTAATCAGGACTGGAAACTAGCCCTTGTGGCCAGTACACCTCGTCCTCACCAGGTGTCGTCGTCCATTTGGAGGGGGTTTCGGGAGGTGACCCACAGATGGCGTGGTCGTCACTGCTCCAGGCTCGGACGTCGGGCTCGGGTCCGTAACACAGTAACAGAAGTAACCAGAATGGTAGGAGCAGCGGAGCAGGAACTTCAAGAGCTGCGAGCTAGACCTCCAGACGCAACATGAAAATAACGAAAGAAAGAGACGGTTCCAGCTGGAGATGCAGAAGCTGGAATCTCAGATAAAGAACGTATATGAAAATGAAAAATAGAAGACCAGAGTACGAAAACTAGGGTTAAAGAAATAGAAGGAGTAAGGGAGACTAGAGCTAGAGTCAGAGATTGAAGGAAAAAGCGAAGACCAAGCAGATGGAGATCGAAGATTCATTGCTGAGCATAGGATGGAACATGGAATAACTAAGGTTATTAAAAATATTAAAATGATTATTCATGTAAAACTACATACATAGATGATAAGTTACAAACATAACGTTGGATTTATAGATAGAGCTAGTACATGCATTACCTAAAGCCACTAATACGCACAGCGTTCCGGGCAATCAATTTCATTCATATGAAGGTAAAGCACGAGAGAAAGATATTGCATTGTTTTCTCCAGAGGAGTCGGTAATTCTTCGAGCATTTTGAGAAAATTGATTGTCTCAAGCAGTGGCCACAGGATGAATGGGCGCAATTAGTTTAGTAAATATTAACAGGTGCTGTGAAGAAGGCGTAGACACAACTCTCCCTCAAAGAATGCCAAGGCTATTGGATAATTAAGAACAATATGGCCAAAAAAATCTACTAACTCCTGAAGCTTACCGAAAGAGTTTAGTAAAATGGCAAAGACTCGAGTGGGCACTTTTGCAGAAACTTCCAGGGACCTGGAGCGCCAATTCCAGAAGTCCCTGGATGTGGTAGAAATAGAAGCAAAGGGTGAGTTCAGGCAACTAATTTTGATAGAAAATGATCTGGAAAAGATGCATCTAAAAATGAGGTTTCAAAATTTAAAATAAGAAATGTAAGGTAAGCAGCAGACAGAGCCGATATAATAACAGAGGCCAACAGGAGCTTAACCACTGGGCTGCTCGGCTTCCAAATACGGCACCCACCTCCCCCTTGTACACAGAAAATAAATTCTATGGAATTTTTTTTTGGAAGTGTCAAAAGCCGTTCCCTGAGAATGGATATATAAACAAAAAGTCGAAATTGTACTTACTTTGGGGTCCATAAGTTCGTGCGTGACATCATCAATAATCCTCCGTCGCCCATGGCGTAGGCTCCCGGGGCCAGTAGGGCGCCCGGCTCAAGATGCACGAGTTGCCACGAATATAATTTTGTTCTTTTTTGCGCACAGTTCCAAATACATTTTATTTGTTATTTCGTCCCAGTCCTATGTATAATGAACACGTACACTATATTATGGTAGTAGAACATTCGTACTGTCCGAAGACACTGTGTTACGTGTATGACACATGTGTGCACATATCCTGCACATTTTTCCAATGTATCATGCTAATTTATTTATATTTACAATATATTTACACACTATGCAGTACCACACACAATATATGCACACACCATAAACACACTCAGAACTCTGCGAGTGTGTGATATGCTGCAAAACCGGGCCAATATAGTGGAACCTTGCACTCCACGCACCAGGTGCTGATGCATCTTCGCTTTTGTTCTTTTCGGGTAGTGTTCTTGCATACTATACAGGCACGTTTACCCTTCCCCCATGATCCTGTGCCTGGCATGTACTCGATCATGTGGACACCGAAAATCTCGTTACTCCTCAGTCTGTCTGGAGCTGCGTGTGGCATTGTTGCTTGCACCCCGGGCGGTACAACAGAGCTCTCCTTGCCATACTTCACTAGCAGTTGTGACACAACAGCGACACTGAATGTCCGTATTGGCGGTCTCCTGCCTGATTTTACCAGGTACATTTACCACACCTGATCCAAATGGATCAGGTGTTAAAGCAGTTGAGCACTGCAACATCTATTAGGTGGAAAAAGAACTTTTTCGTCCACTTCACAGACTTGTGCACGCACTTCACTGCACCAAGCATCATGTCAGATTTATCGACGAGGCGCATGTTCGCGTTGTAGTCTATGACACAGTCTGGTTTATAAATGGGGAAGCGCGTTTCAAAGTGGACTTTGCCACAGTCCAACATGGCACCGGTGTGAATCGTAATCAGCATATTCACCTCACGTCTTTTCCTCCACCGGACTGAGAGCATATTGTCACACCTGCGCAGCTGGCAATCACCCACTGTTATACCAATGCCAAACACTGGCATTTCCTTCCTGTGGGCCTTCACAGTGCCACATACGCCGGTGTTATGGGTAAGGAGGTATCTGGTCAACAAGGTGCTGGTGTAATTGTTGTCGGTGAACAGCATATGCCCCTTATTCACCAACGGTTTCATCAGTTTTGACGACACTGCCGGAGAACCTGTGTGGATCTTGAGCTGTTATGTCGACGTCTGTACCAGAATACAGAATCATGTCCATGACGATACTAGTCTCACAGTCCCATAGCACGAAAAACTTGAATCCAAAACGGTGGCGCTTTGATGGGATGTACTGCTTGACTGTCAGTCGCCCCTAGAACAGTACAAGCGATTCGTCGATTACCACATTCTGTGCAGGTACAAAATAATCGCGGAACTTGCCTCTCATGTCACTGAACACTTTCAGTACCTTCCATAGTCTGCCGTGTCTGTCCTCATTTGCATTATTCTCGAAATGACAGCACCTGAGAATCAACAGGAACCTATCACGCGACATATATTGGTTGAACACGGGCGATGAAAAAAGGCTGCCTTTGCTCCAAGAATCCTGGACGACGGCTTTCTCGGAGTGCTTCATCATCATGCTGAGTGCGAGAAACACGTACATTTCGTCAATTGTGGTGTCCTTCCATCGTGTGAGGTGTGAGGCAGGTAAAATGCCAGCGTCTATGAGGCTGTGAGCGTATCGATTTGTCTCATTTACAAAATGGATCATGAATTTGTTGGCGAAATGGGTCAGGAAATAGTCTATTTCTGCCATATCGTCACCAGTATACGGGAATAATGGTGTAACACCATCATCGGTAGCATCAAACGTTGGTATTTATGGAACAAATGTAGCACAATTCTCCCACACAAGTACACCCAGGGGTTTGGCACCAACACCAAGGCCAACACCACCACGAGCACCGAAAACACGGCTACTTCGTCTGGTACTGGAGCTGCCTGAGAATATGGTAGGAGATGAGGCTGATATACGTATTGTAGGCCTACTACGAACACCTGATGTAGAGGGGCCACTGTCGTCATTATCCTGTTGCTGCGAAACATACTGCCGCCTTCCGTGACGTGTTGCTGAAGCAGCAAAACCCCGCCTGGTAACACCCTCCCTGCTTGTACTCGGGTCGTCCACACAACTTGTATCGGTGCCTATGTCACTGAAGCCCGAGAAAAAATCATCACATGTACTATCACTGAATAAACTTGCATCTGGGGACATACATGGTGGTGATGATGATATCTGTGTTGACCCAGGGCAGCAATACAGGCCGGGCGAGGCGCGTATACCATACACGCTTGCTACATCATCCACCTCAGTCTCTCCCTCATTCGTATCAGACCTCTGTTTAAGGTATTTCTCTAGATCAAAGCCTAAATCATCATTCATAGCACCGTCATCATACAAAATGTCTTGTATCTCCTCCTCAGAGAGTCGTTTTCCAATACCACGGGTGACCGTGGAGCGTGAGCTCGTTAACGATGGGTCAGGCATAGTTGGTGCTTTGAAACTGAGGCTCCTCTCGGCCGCGGGGCATGCTGAGATATTTTTTCAAGATGGCGGACGATCACTGGGGGCCCCCAGGCATCCATTTCGTACTTGCGTAAGTGCACGCCAGTTTTGAATGGAACGTGAAAAATAAAAAAGAAAGGTCATTTTACAAGCCGGGAGGAGAGAAAGAAAACTAAGTACTTGACGAAAAGTGAAGAGGATAACAAAATTAGAGGTTGGTATGGAAGTGAAAGAGGTCATTGTTACAACCCTTGAGACTTTGTACGGTTCTTTTCCCGCAGTGATTAATTATATTAAATCGGCCTTGCCAACTGGTGTCTAGGGGATAGTGAAACACTGCATCAATTGGAAACAATGTAACTACGCTAAGGGTGACAAACATAACAATTAATAACCAGAAATATTCTTTAGCATGCAATAATATAATTGAAACTCCTTATTGATCAATGAGCAATATCACCAGCACATGAATTATTTATTGAAATAAATGCACAATCATCTAACCAGAGAATTAACCTATTATTAGCTAAAATAACAGTAACCACGGACTTCACTTAAAATACACGTCTCCCCCGACCAAAGCTGCCACGCCTCTGCCCAAATCCTGGCTTGCCAGGGCGGCGTCCTACCACACATGTCAACTAACATCCACATAAACTATTGTGGAAATTCTACTATCAAAATGTAGTACTAATATTCAAATCATTATAACTCTTAAGAGTACATACTGATGTTACATTACTCAATATAATTTACTGGCAAACAATAATAAGAATTAGTCAAGGTTGAACTATACTCACTCGCTTGACATCAAGTTCCCACACTGGCCACATCCAAATATGGTCATCCCCCCCACACGGAGAAATCAACATGAAAATACTTGCACAAAAGCCTCATACAATATAATGCAACTCAGGCACACTAAAGCATGCTACAATATATGACATACAAGAATCTAATATCATGCTACTGGATGCTATATTAATTATAGAACAAGACAATAAAGTATATAAGCATCAAGAGTAATGCTAGAATCCTAGTAAGATTCGTAACAGTCATCATGGAAGACGACAGAGCAGGATGCGCTGAGGACACATGAGGATCGGACAGTGAACGTCTAACTCTTGATTGGTGGAATGAAAGACTGGAAATGAAGGGCCTAAGTCGACTTGACGAGTGCACATTGTTAGAGATCAACAGGTCGGATGCTTGTCATTAGAGTGTGGCATTCCTGAAAGATGGCAGTGCGGCCCGTTGGTGGCTAAATGATAAAGAGGTATTGCAATATGGATGGTGACGAGTGTGCATCACCACCACCATAGTAACTCAAACGTGAGGGAAGCAGGATGTTATGATCCACCAGTGCATCTAAAGATTCACCGCAGGTCTAATCATTTTATTTTGGTGGAGCTTAACTTGGTCTGCAGCACGTCCCAACCAGAAAAGATTTGCCAGGAAGCTTGTGCCTACTGCTGTTTCCTCATTGACGTTCTTGGTAGAATTAATTAGTCAGTAAATATTGCAACCCAGAACCGCCTTGAGGATCTTCACCACTATGGGTTCCTTCCTTGATTCCAGCCCCTCCAATGCTTCCTATTTAGAATGCTAGACAATCACCTGCGTTTATTTGGATCTTTTCCGGGTCAACAGTGATTCTCCATTTGCTCTCCCATTTCTCAGTTAGAGCTAGCTCTATGCTCGCTTTTGTCGTGGATGTGACATGTTTGGTTGATTGCCCCCCTTGATTTAGATCTTATTACATTGGTCACGTCATCTGTAAACTTGGTGATGATAGTTTCCCTCCAACTGTTGGAGGCTTCATAATTTTATCTGTTGAAGCACGCAGTGATGTTCATGTTGAAGCAGGGAGTCATGTACCTGTTCTTCATAAAATTCCTTATAAAATTTAGAAGAGTACAGTTTTGGTCTGGGAAGACTGCAAATTTGAACATAAGGCCGTCTTATCAGAGGTTTTGTGCACACCTTTTGTTGTCATCAGTGCTATTTGGATTTACTGACAGATGTGGTACATCAACATCTGTCAAAATCATCGTAAGTGATGTTGATTGTGTGTTGGATTGATCTATGGCTTCTGAATCCAAATTTCTTTTCGGTAAAAAAATTATTGTTTTTCCTATATTATTGACTATATTGCAGATATAATCTTTTACTAGTATGAACCCCATGATGTATGTTTGTTCTTGTGGGACTTCTATTTTATTATATTATTCTATGTAGTCTTCAACCCTAAAGGAGTGAATAAAGTGGGAGAGGAGTGGTTTGGCTGTGCCAAGTACTTGTTTAATTTTCGTTCAGAAATAACCTGGGTCTCTGTTATGTTGATTCGATTGATACACCATATTTCATTAAGTCTTCTATGAAATATTATGATGTCGATGGTTTCTCTCAAAGGGGCTTGTAAAGTGAGTTCGGGAGGATCTCTTATCTGTTTGTGACAGAGGTAGGCTTTCTAGTATTCATTCATTTACCCCCTAATTTCTCTGGTGCCTTGTCCTGGCTGTAAATTTTGTAAGTGGACATCTCACAAGTGGCAGAGGTTGCTTCAAGGATGCGGAAGGTGAGGTTTGGTGGTGGTCTAGGAGGATTGTGGAGTCGTTTTCCGGGGAAAGTGATAGTGTTTTGATTCTGGGTCTTGGAGAGGCTATGACTCTGAAAGGGAGGTTTGGAGTTTGATTAATATTGTGATGGGGTCAGAGTCGACATTCATCCACGGGGGTTACTCTGCAGCCACAATGTCCTTTGATTACAACAATGTTAGGTGTGCCTCTAACATTGCCAGAGATGAATACCTTGAAGTGTGGTCCTTAGAAAGGTAGGTCCATTTTATGTTTCAGGTTGAAAAACGGGTTTTCTTTGTGGTCTGTTCTGCTTGTTTGACAACTATAGAGGGCTGCCAATTGTTGTTGCTAGCTATAATAATTGCCAGTTTATTGCCAGCTATAATAATCAGCTAGCTCCTGTTAAGAATTCTATTGAGAGGAATTGAATGGCGGTAAATGAACTAATGTTGATGTGTGGGAATTTAATCCCAGCAGGTATTTATTTATTTATGTATTAATTATAAGTTTATTAATTAAGTTTGTTTTAATTTATTATTATTTCAAAGTGGAATATATGTTCTAATTATTATTAAGTTCGAGTGGTCTGTATATTTTGAGTGGAATGTATATTTTGATTTTTCCTTGCTTGGGGTATTTCCCTTTCACAAACATGAGGGGGGTGGGTTAATGGGATAATATACATAGCCTATCAATTAAATAACTAAACTAATAGAAATTTGCTACAATAGTAGTTTACTAATTAATAATGGATTAGTAATGTAAGCATACAGCTGAGCTGAATTGTAGAATATAGTTTGCTTATCCAGCCGTGCACATGTCCTGATCATGTGAGACTCATCGTCCGTAGTCAAACAATGCCCGCGACTGAACAAGTAACGTGCAGTACCAAATGATTCGCTGTAGTTATCTCCTTCCCGTCAATTTCCACTGCGAATTCAGTACACAGTAACAAACGCAATAAGGATATGAGACATATCTAAAGAAGGTTATATTTAAAATAGTATTCTTACCCATTTTGAATGAGAAGCCTACGTCCTAACCAAGTGTCTAATTAGCGTTTGTGATCACTGAAACTTATCTGTCAATCACTTCCTTAATGCTATAAAAGTCTGTGGAGATAATAGGTGGCTGTGGCATCCCACAACACGTGATTTCGCAGGAAGGTTCTGAGGACTCACTCAAGTCTCTCTGCTATGTAGGAGTGCTAATAATGGTGTCTCTTCCCCCCACCGGCTCTGGATGCATCCAGGAGCAGGGTTCTGAATTCGTCATTATTGACATAGGGAAGTAGACCTTGGGTTCGTTTGTGTTTCAGTTGAATACAGTCTTGGAGTATAGGGTCTTGAGAATACTTTTTTTTATCATATTTAGTTCCAAAGCTGGTGTTTAAAAGATACGTGTTATGGATGTATAAATATTCAGGTGACAAGGCAAATGTTTTTATCTTGAGAAGCCACAAACCCCATTTTCTTCTAATGATTCTTTTAGGGAATTTAATGGTCAGTAATTTGCCTAACATGACAGCATTTGCTTGGTGTTTTAGGGATTAGTATTTATAGTTGGAAATTTCCGACAAAATTCCGGGGGGGGGGGAATAAACTCTGGTCCACTGTTTGGGACGTGCGAACACATTATTGCTCTCCTTCAGAATTATAATAGTGTTGAATTTTTAATTTTCACTGTTGTGCAGCAATCCTTTCTGGATGGATGTCCCAAACTGGAGTTGCAGGTGTGGGCAGTCTTTGGGTGACTTCATTTCCTGCTAGCTCCAAATTAACTAGTTTATTTAATATTTTGAGACTAGTGGTACCTATTCATTTTACTTTCACTATTCTCAAGATACTCTGACTATCTGGATGGACAGAGATTATACAGGTCAGAGGCCAGCGTGGTCCGTCACTGTCTACCAGAACAAGGTCACCAGGTTTTAAGTTAATTATGTTGTAAGGGTTGGGTTGTTTGCCCCGTAATGGTACTCCCTGACAGCAGTGAAGTATTCTCAAGTTGAAATGTCATTCCACTGACTTATTATTCTTGACAGATGTATATAGCTCTGAATGAAGTCACTCTCTCTGACATATGAAGGATCTTCTAGTCCCTCGTCCTTGAGAGACACTAGAGGGTTAAGAAGTCTTCTATACATCAAAAGAGATGGACGTAATTGTTCAAGTTGCGAGTGATCATCAGAGAGGTAGGTCAGTTGTCTGTAATTGACCCGAGATTCAATTTTGGTGACAAATGAGTGAAGCTCCTGTAGATCAATCTTTGATGGTGGCGGACGTTCCTTAGATAGCGTTTCACTGTTCCCACTGTTCGTTCGTAGAAGCCTTCATGCCTCGGTGCTCTGTGCCGATATAAACTTCCAGTGGCACTGCCGCTGCGTACCACTGGGTGATCCCAGACTTCCATCAGACATACTTCCCCTGCCACCAAGTTAGACCCATTATCTGAGATCATCAACTTGGGGCAGAATCGACAGGCAGCAAACCTGCAAGAAAGCCTGTATGAATGACTCAGCATTCATGTCGGGGGTTACTTCTAAGTATCTTGTGCCCCCTTGTTGTGGCACAGGTGAATAGGCAGATGTAAGTCTTTGCTAGAACTTTGTCCTTAGTGCCGGTTAGTGTTATGTTTTCTGTGTAGTCCACACCAGTGGTCTCAAAGGGACGAAGGTGGACGACTCGCTCCTTATGGTGTGGTGGAGGTCCTGGATAAGGACACACCCGAGCGGCATATCTCCGGCAGACTACACAGGATTTCAATGTGAACTTTGCATTCTGGCGACCTTGAGGAATCCAGACCTGTTGTCTTAAGAAGGAGAGGGTATCTAGTACCCCACTATGTATGATGCAGTTTTAGTGTATATGTAACATAATTTGACTGCTTACTCTGTGGTGACGGGGGAGCAACATTGGATGTTTCATTTCTAGGTCTATTGGTACATGATTTCAGCGGCTCCCACAACCTTAATATGCAATAATTGTCGAGATCAGTCCGGAGACCCAGATCATATTCAGGTTACTTAGGGACGTTTTCCAGATCCATCCCCTAAGTTACGGTTTGTGCCCTTTTGACCCAGCACTTTAGCGCACTAAGGAATTGATACTTGATTCATATTTTATTTTGGAAATCAAACACTTTTTATGTGACACCATATGTCACATAAAGGGTGTTTGTGTTAAGATCAGAGTACTGATTAGGGTCAATCACTAAAGTTCGAGGTTGTTCTGTTTTTTCAGTGGGAGCAGTAACATTGGTCACAATGACATGTGGCTTTTGTTTTAGGCCACTGGTCACTAGCTAGCCACTGAGGTCCATTGGACCACATCTCGGCTTTGGCAAATTGCTGTAAGGTCCTGCCTCTGAAGAGGTTATCAGCTGGATTTTCTTTGGTGGGTACATATCTTAGTTTGTACACTGCTGACAACTCTCTACTTTTCTTAGCGCGATTACTCACATAAGGAGTTTTACTATTTATATTTCTCCCCCACTGTAGTACTGCCTTATTATCTGACAATACCACTGTTTCTTCAAAGCGAATGTCATTTAAAGTTTTTGTCAGATAATGAGCTAATCTGACACCTAACGACAGGACGGTTAATTCTATATGTGGCAATGACCGTTTCTTTAACTGTGCCACCCTAGCTTTAGAAGTAAGTAGAGTTTCCTGCTCGTCTGTTACTAGATAGGTTACAGTGCCATAAGCCTTTCCTGAGGCGTCAAAAATCACATGTATCTTGATTGTGTGGATAGCCTTTATGGCGTCACGAGGAAACTTAAGGGAGTTTAGGACACTTAAATCCGTTGTTAGTTGCTGCCAATTTTCTTGTATGACAATTGTTAGGGGATCGTCCCATCCGATCTTGACTTGCCAGCATTCTTGCATGATCAACATACCCTTAATAAATATAGGGCTTAACAGTCCCAATTGGTCAAACGGCTGGGTGACTTTTGATAATAGTTTCCTCATGGTTAAGTTGGTGGTATCTGGATCTGCCGATTTAATGGTAAATTAATTCGAAGTTGTATCCCATTCGACACCTAGTACGTTTATCTTCTGGGGTACATTGTTGTTGAGAAATTCTGATTCGATCAGTTGATTTAAGGAGCCCGGTGCTTGTGTACAGAAACCTCATCAAACACACTCAATTTAATGTGAATAGTATATCCATGGTAAATGCTCCAACTTTTTCTATTGGATCAACATCATACCATGAACATAAAAAAGTTTATATATATATATATATATATATATATATATATATATATATATATATATATATATATATATATATATATATATATATATATATATATATATAACAATCTCAAATTTGCTTTAAAATATGAATATGTAACCAATTGTTATTTTATTCATTGTGGTTTCAGAAAGTCATATAACGTTCATGTTTCATTTTGTAATATATTGCTTAAGAGCATAGTTTACTGTAAAACAGTTTTTCAATGTTGCCATCAAAGTATGTGCAGAATTTAAACGCCAATTTTTTTTTTTAACTCCAAACGTTATGCCTTTATGATTAAAATACAAAATGATTACCTTAGAAGTAAGAACTTTTCATATAATTTGTAAAAATGGTGAGAATCGGTCAAAAACTTAACTTTTCAGCGTCTCAAAGTTGAACGTTCTGTTCACAGAGAAAAATAAAGTTAAAGTTCTCGACAATGTTTATAGTACTTCGAATTTATGACATATCTGGTAAGTTTTAATTAAGATTGCTTTGCATTCATACTCCAATATGTGAATGTTGCAGGTCAAAATGTTTTGAAATGAAGTCAAGAAAAAATAACGCCCCAAAAAGCAAATTATAGGGATACTTTAAGGATAACTGTATAACAGACACTGAGCCTCTTACCTGTCTAACAGTAGGCTAGACATATATATCAATGGTACTGGGTGGATGTAAATTGGTGCTGCCTTCTATGGGCCAACATGCCTTCTGCAGTTACCTTCATTCTTATGTTCTTATGTTCTTACTAGTAGTACTCGGTAACAACAACCTTCCCTGTTCCCCGGTCCTCCCCACTATTTCCCACTCAACCGTCTCCTCGTCCTCCCCACCATTTCCCACTCCACCGTCCCATCTTCCTTCCCAATATGCCCCACCCCCTTGTCCCTTTGTCCTCCCCACCATTCTCCATTCCCCCATCTCCTCGTCCCCACCATCTCAAACTTCCCCGTCCCCTCGTCCTTCCCCACCATTACCCCCTCCCTTGTCCCATCGTCCTCCCCACCATCTCTCACTTCCATCCTCTCGTCATCCAAACAATTCCCCACTCCCTCATCCGATGCCTTCCCAAATGGTCTGATGTTCCCCTCAGAAAATTGGGAACATCAGGGGATCTGATGTTCCCATTACTGAAATATAAGAAAAACAGTTAAAAAATTAAATGAAAATATGAAGAAATAAAAAATAAACTATACTCACGTAATGAACGGGATGGTAAACAACACAGCTCAATTCCAATGCAATTTACACAAAATATTTAAATCAAAATGAAAATAAATAAAAATCTATAAAAATCAATTTATCTATGCAATCAGAAACATTGAAATGGAATTGTTACATATGTAGAATAGCATGTGTGATGCTCTTACATGCAACAGATGGCGCTTATTTTCAAGAAAAGAATAGTTTTACCTGTCACAGGAGTGGCATCTATACATATACTTATGAAATGAACGGTATGGTAAACAACACACCAACACAATGTCACACAAAATAATTCAATAAAAATTAAAATAAATTGAAATCTATGAAAATAAAATTTATCAATGCAATCAGAAACATTGAAATGGAATTCGTGACATATTTAATATAGCGTGCAAGTTACTATTATGAGCAGCAGATGGCCCTGTTTTTCAAAAATGCATGTTTTTACCTGTCAGAGGGGTGGCATCTATATAGAAGGTATATAAAAAAAACGTGCCTATTCGAATGCAACGTTGTGTCAAAATTTCAAAGCAATCGGTGAAGAACTTTCAGAGATTACAGCATGTATTGCTCTTACGTCCAACAGATGGCGCTGTTTTAAAAAAAATCTTGTTTTTTTTCTGTCACAGGTGAGGCATGTATATAGTAGATATATAAAAAGATGCGCCTATTTGAATGCAACGTTGTGTCAAAATTTCAAAGCAATCGGTAAAGAGGTTTCGAAGATTTCCCTCACATGAAAAACACAGTTTTTCAGAAAAAAGCATGTTTTTTTTACCATCACAGACGTGACATCAATATAGTATGTATATAAAAACCTGCTCGGATTTGAAGGAATGTTGTGTGAAAATTTCAAAGCAATTAGTGAAGAACTTTCGGAGATTAGCAGTTATGCACAAACATTTCCATTTTTTTTTATATACATAACGACATATATATATTGCAGTTACTTTATTGCCCAAGTATAAGTGATAAGGCCCTCATCCGGTCCTCATTTATCAATACAATCTAAATAATCAAAGACAATAGAGTTTCAATTCTGTTAATAAATCGGCCAAAAATAGATAAAAGTCACAACTTCTGCCATTTGTGGCTAATTAACTTGGTTACAAATTTCATTCCAACTTCACATGCATAGTGCCAGATATGAAATCTCAGATATTTAGTTCACTAGGATCCTTTATCAATAGAAACTTTGTGTAGTTACAATTTTCTTCTTGGAGACATACCCTAAGGAATGCCTTACTTATGTCGACCCGTGTATGCATAAGTTCCTATGCAGAAATTTTATAGCACGTCGTATAGCCTCTGTGTTAGGCTTCTTGAGATCTTGAGGTTATCTTGAGATGATTTCGGGGCTTTTTTAGTGTCCCCGCGGCCCGGTCCTCAACCAGGCCTCCACCCCCAGGAAGCAGCCCGTGACAGCTGACTAACACCCAGGTACCTATTTTACTGCTAGGTAACAGGGGCATAGGGTGAAAGAAACTCTGCCCGTTGTTTCTCGCCGGCGCCTGGGATCGAACCCAGGACCACAGGATCACAAGTCCAGCGTGCTGTCCGCTCGGCCGACCGGCTTTCCCATGTTTGTAGGCAGTCATTCAATGAGACACCATGCTGTTTGGCCTTAGCACTGCAGTTAAACAATATTCTTATTGGGGTGGTAACCGAGTCTTTCATTACTGCATGGTGTGGTAAATAGTGTCCCTCCTAAGGGTTATCATTGATTACAACTTTGATGAATTTGTTATCGAATTGTTGTTGGATTATGTCATGGTACAATTTCAGGTTCTCAAGATGTCTATTCAAGGGCAACACCTGTGACTTTAATTGGTTTTGTGCCATGAAATGATTTACTGGAAGCTGAGGCTGCTCCAGCTTTCATTGTAACCTGAGAAAGTATTGATTATCTTTTGTAGACCACCGAGTCTAGGTATCATTTGTAAGTACATGATTCATCTTGACTAGGTTGCTCAGGGACTATACCTAAAGTTGCTAAATTGCACAATTTATGTACAGGTGGATCACGTTCATTTTCAGACATGTCCTAAACTTAAGTGGTGACTGTTCGTCACCTAGTAACGCAACCATCACTGGATTGACTTGTTTCTTGTCTACAGGTGTGGGCTTCTTCAGACTCAATACTGGGTCAGTGAGCAATTTGCCTTCTGCTGACAATAACAGGTTCATTCCCTGGTGTTTTCTACTTCCAGTGAAGAATTTGCGGTAATAGTCTGCACCTACGAGTATTTCAAAGTCAATGAGGTAATAAGACGTGATTTTATTATCAGCCAACTTGATTCCCCTTTCTTGCAGGAATTTGGCTGTTTTCCCTACACCATGAACATATAGGTCTGTTACGGCCACAATGGGTCGCAGCCGGGTTCTTTGCTGGTGGAATTAAAGTTCTGGTATCTGGCCCCAAGTTAGTAGTGGCATTCAAGGAGTGAGCTCAGTAATGCAAGTAAAACACAATGGGGAAGGTGCATCGAATACGACACTTCATCAATTATCAATATATTCACATATAATCACTTTCCCATCACCTCATATATAATCCTAAAGGAAGTATTACTACACTTAATATGTACGCAAGTGTCTCTCTCATAGAACACTAAACGCTCTTCGATGCTCAATCGACGCAGTCTTGTCAGCTACCGTGCTTCCTCAATACACAGTACCATCCTCAACCAGTACTGGGAAACACCAACGAGTCTACCCTGGCCACGGGCCAGCCAAAACACAGTCTTACTAGGTGCTCTTCGTGCACGCCCACAATCACTCTCCAGCCTGGTGCTGGCAGAGAACATCAATCTCACACTGCTGGGCTTCTTCACGTACAAATACAAGGGTAGCGAACCCCTGGCAGGAGCTTCTTGCAACTCGCTGGTTACACTCCTCCATAGCACCTTACTGTCAGTCGTCTCTTCCACTAGCCAGTCCCGGGTATGCCGAATTCTGTCACTGCCACGTCACAGGCAGACAGTAGAACACTACACAGTTCTTCTCCAGCGGCGGCTCACTGCTTCCGTAAAGCAGAATGGAGTAGAGAGCTATTAGCTGCCCTGGGTAGACTGACTGTCCTCGTACCACAGCAGCCCTACGTCGACTCTGTGGATACAGACACATCATCAGTACACTGGTCAGTACATGGGACACTAGGAAACATCACTTACGTACTCTGACATAGACATACAACTCCTCCTATAACAGATGGCGCTGATTTTCTAGGTGCCACCTCACCAGAGGTCAGCACCAGCTACCTCTCGAGCTGACTAGGACATTAATCTAGCGCCTCTTGCTGGTATAATCCTGTCACCACTAGATGGTGACGTCCAGTTTGAGGGGGTTTCGGGAGCGGACTCACAGATGGCATTGACGTCGCTGCTCCATGCTCCGACGATGGAATCGGGTTCGTAACAAGGTCAGATGTGATTTTGTCGACTACTATGGCTTGTTCAGGTCGCTAACTGCCTAGGCATAATAGTGGTTGGACTACTTTATAATCGTGAGGTCCTGTGTTGGTCAGGTACTCTGAAATGTTTAGTTTTACCTGTCGAACAGGTTTTAACTTTAGATAATCTGCCATTTTCTGTGTGGCAAATGTTTTTTGGGATCCCTGGTCAAATAATCTATGTGTGTTGACCTTGTTTCTTTTTGTTTTGATGAATAGTTTGGCAATATGGCAAAGTCGCATTATTGTCAGGCTTTGCTGATAGTACACTCATATCCTGATGCACCTTGCAGTACTGACTCTGGAGGAAGTCTTTTCTGCCACCTTGGCTTTGGGAGAATGTGTTCTTATGTCTGCACAGTGCTGTATGATGTTGACCCTTATTGCACCTGTTGCAGGTGTGCAGTTAGGTTGCAGAGGTACTGTAGTCATGGGTCCTTAGACACCTGGTGCATTTATGCAACTCTTTAAGTTGCTTTACTCATGAAGCACGATGATGGTAATTTGGACAGGGATACATTGAATGCTCTTCTTGGCAGAATAATCACTTTCTCCAGTCAACAGCACTTTTGCATGTCATCGCTAAGGGTGACACAGTTACTGCAGATTTGGGGAGACTGACTGCATATGTACCCACACTGCCTTGTTTCCACCTTGGAGTGGAGTTAGATATATTAGATTTATTTAAAGTATTGGGTGTATGTACTCTGTGATTTATTGTGGGTGATTAAGAAAGGTTAAGGTGTTGCTTTACCATCTGTATTCGCTAATTGTCCCTCTACAACAGAGCATAAACCTTCAGTAATCTCTTGTACTGTCAGGGATGATATGTTATGTAAGGTTCACAACTTATCCAGTGTTTCACTGGAAAATTTGTGTCGTACATTAACTTTAGTTAACCAGTCCACACTATTCAGATCAACCTAAGGGCTGAGTTCTTTGAGTAATGACTCAAGCTCTAATCTAAAGGTTTGGAGTGAGTCAGAGGATCCATCTGTGGGTGGTAAGTCCAAACAATTTTGGATTGAGTGCCTAACAGCTCTCTCAGTGTCAGCACAATTATCCTTAAGGAGCTTGATTGTGAGATCATAACCTCCACTATTTAATGTTAGATTTAAAACCACCTTTAAAACTTTACCTTTAAGTTGACCCTGTAAGTATGTAAATTTAGTGATTTAAGGAATAATGGGTTTAAAATCACCTGAATCAACAAATTTGTTCAAGAAGTTATTCCAACTCTCATCCTCTGTTCCGTAGAATGTGGGCAACATGATTGAAGGTAGTTTAACTTCTGGTTGTTTTGTGTTAAGGAAAGCTATAGTTGTATCATTACACTGGGTGTTACGGCCCTCTTGGGTCGCAACTGGGTTCTTTCTCTGATGTTATTAGAGTTTGGGTATCCGGCCCCAAGTTAGTAGTGGCTTTCAAGGGGTGTGTTCCGTAACGCAAGTAAATTAAAGGGGAAGGGATAAAACTGCACTAAACTTAAATATATAATTATTCCACCACCATAAATAAGTATATAAACAGTCACACGCGGTTACTATTACTACACTTCTTATTTACAATAATTCGTCTTCCTCTGAAGACACGGGATGCTCCACGGTGCTCAACGATGCTTAGCCCTTGGTTCTCTTCTCGTGGCCTCACGATGAATCCTTAGATTCTCTAGACGAGTCTACCCCGGCCACAGGCCAGCCAAATCACAGTCCCACTGGGTGCACCGTCGTGGAGGCCTTCAACCACAAATCCAGCCTGTAGCTGGCAGGTTCCAATCAGCTACGCCGCGTAGGCCACTCCACGACCGATAATAGGGTTGCGAGCCCTAGGCAGGAGCCTCGTGTGATTCCACAGATCACTCTCCTCACCACAACACCCCAGTGGCTAGTCTTCTCCACCAGTCAGCCCAGGGTACGACAATTCCTCAACTGCCACGTCACAGGCAGGCTAACACAACAGTGTTCATCCGGGGGATGACTCACAGCTTCTGCAGCAGATGCGTGGAGATACTACGGCTGCCTTGGGTAGACTGCCAATCGTCCAATCCAGCAGTCCCAGGTCGACTCTGTAATCAGACACATCATCAGTACTAGGGACACCCTAGGGCACCTCACTTACAGGCTTAGACACAAACGCCCACCTATCCACTCCATAGATGGCGTTGCTGTCTAAGCGTCACCTCACCAGAGGTCAGCAGCGGCTATGTCACGAGCTGATTAGGAAGGGAAACCAGCCCCTGTGGCCGGTATATCCTGTCCTCACTAGATGGCGTCGTCCATTTGGAGGGGGTTTCGGGAACTGACCCACAGATGGAGCGGTCGTCACTGCTCCGTGCTCGGACGCTGGACTCGGGTCCATAGCACTGGGCAATTGTTTTGACGAAAGGGTTTTATTTGGATTCAATATCATCTTCGAATTGTGCCAGATTAGCCATAACATCATCTAATTCAGTTTTAGATAAGTTACTGTTGACAAGTCTAGCCAAATACATTTCTATCTGGCGTTTGACTTGTTCAAACTCACTTGAAGCTACTTGATAGTAGTTTTCCAGCTCAATATGATCAACTAGAGATTGTTGTGACAGTTCTTGGCATCTATTAATCTGTATGGTTAAGGAGCCTGGTGACGGAGGAAATTTTTCCAAATATGAAATATAGTGAAAAGTTATAAACAAATCTCCCATTATTTGCCATCAGCATTGTGAAAATTTCATCCCGGTATGTTAAGAAATGGAGTTTTTACGATTTTTTAACTAAATGAGCGGGTGTTGGGCGGCAACCAGTACTGATAATAACGATAACACCTCCTATTTATTGGCAATCAGGGATAAAGAGATGCAAGCACCTGGATCATGCACAAAGAAAACAAGTAGTAGTAAGGGGTCTATAAAGTGTACATGCAGCTGGTGTCACCTGGAGGGCCAGATTTCACATGTAATATTGAGTTAGTATGTTATTATGATGTATTTTATTATATCATATAAATACATTGCCCAATGGCAATATTTCTTATGTCTCTTTGTATGAAAACTGACAACCCTTTACTTATGTGTGAATTTTTTTTCTCTCCTTTGTTTGTATGCAGATTTTGTTGTGACTTCTACATCTTACAAATGCATTTCCGGCACTAAGTATGTGAAGTTGGAACAAAATTGGTTAACATGTAAATCAGCCACAGGTGGCAGAATTTGTGTCTTTTGTTTTTTGTTTGGCCAATTTATTTACAGATTTCAAACTCTTTTCTCTTTTTTCTATTTAGGTTAAATTAATGTATGAGGACCAGATGAGGGCCTTATCACTTATATATGGGCAATAAAGTTACTGCAAATAATTATGTTTCGTTATCAATATTAATAAAAATGGAAATGCTCGTTTGTGCATAATTGCTAATCTTCGAAAGTTCTTCACCGATTGCTTTGAAATTATCACACAACGTTCCATTCGTATCCGAGCAGGTTTTTATATACATACTATATAGATGTCACGTCTGTGATGGTAAAAAACATGTTTTTTTCTGAAAAACTGTGTTTTTTCAAGTGAGGAAAATCTTCGAAACCTCTTTACCGATTGCTTTGAAATTTTGACACAACGTTGCATTCGAATGGGCGCGTCTTTTTATATATCTACTATATACATGCCTCACCTGTGACAGGAAAAAACATGCTGATTTGAAAAACAGTGCCATCTGTTGGACGTAAGAGCAACACATACTGTAATCTCTGAAAGTTCTTCACCCAGTGCTTTGAAATTTTGACACAACGTTGCATTCGAATAGGCTTGTCTTTTTATATACCTACTATGTAGATGCCACCCCTCTGACAGGTCAAAACATGCGTTTTTGAAAAACTGCGCCATCTGTTGCTCATAATTGCAACATGCATGCTATAATAAATATGTGACGAATTCCATTTCAATGTTTCCGATTGCATTAATTAATTTTATTTTCATAGATTTCAATTTATTTTATTTTGTATTTAATTATTTTGTGTGACATTCTGTTGGAATTGAGCTGTGTTGTTTATCATACCGTTCATTTCGTAAGTATAAGTAAATATAGTATAAGTATAAGTATAAGTATATTATAGTCTCCGTGGAGTAGTGGTAAGACACTCGCCTGGCGTTCCGCGAGCGCTATGTCATGGGTTCATATCCTGGCCAGGGAGGATTTACTGGGCGCAATTCCTTAACTGTAGCCTCTGTTTAACGCAACAGTAAAATGTGTACTTGGATGAAAAAACGATTCTTTGCGGCAGGGGATCGTATTCCAGGGACCTGCCCGAAACGCTATGCGTACTAGTGGCTGTACAAGAATGTAACAACTCGTGTAAATATCTAAAATAAAAAAAAAATAAGCATAGATGCCACTCCTGTGACAGGCAAAACTATTTTTTTCTTGAAAAAAGCGTCATCTGTTGCATGTAAGAGCAACACACATGCTATTCTAAATATGTTACAATTCCATTTCAATATTTCTGATTGCATAGATAAATTGAATTTTCATAGATTTTGATTTATATTAATTTTGATTTAATTATTTGGATGAATTGCTTTGGAATTGAGCTGTGTTGTTTACCACACCGTTCATTTTGTGAGTAGTTTATTTTTTTATTTTTTCTTATTTTCATTTAATTTTTTAACTGTTTTTCTTATATTTCAGTGATGGGAACATCAGATCACTTGATGTTCCCAATTTTCTGATGGGAACATCAGACCATTTGGGAAGGCATCGGACGAAGGAGTGGGGAATGATGGGGGGATGACGAGAGGACGGAAGTGAGAGATGGTAGGGAGGATGATGGGACAAGGGAGGGGGTAATGGTGGGGAAGGACGAGGGGACGGGGAAGTTTGAGATGGTGGAGACGAGGAGATTGGAGAATGGTGGGGAGGACAAAGGGACAGGGGAGTGGGGCATGTTGGGAAGGAAGAGGAGATGGTGGAGTGGGGAATGGTGGGGAGGACGAGGAGATGGTTGAGGGGGGATGGTGGGGACGACCAGGGAAGGTTGCTGTGCCTCAGCAACGCACATGCGCTGTGGCTCAGCAACGCGTGGCCGGGTACTGCTAGTAAGAACATAAGAATGAAGCTAACTGCAGAAGGCCTATTGGCCCATACGAGACAGCTCCTATTTATGTCCACCCAATCTCATCCATATATATATATGCATGTCTAATCTACTATTAGACAGTTAAGGGGCCCAGTGTCTGTTTAACAGTTATCCCTAACGTATCCTTATATTTCGTTTTTTGGGGGGGTTATTTTCCTTGACTTGATTTCAACACCTATTGACCTACAACTTTTATCTATTCGAGTATGAATGACAAGCAATCTTAATTAAAACGTAAATGATCTGTCATAAATTCGAAGTATTATATACATTATCACGAACTTTAACTTCATTTTTCTGTATGCACAGAATTTTCAACTTTGAGACCAGATAAAAAGTTAAGTTTTTCACCAATTTTTACTATTTTTTCATATTAAGTGCAAAGTTCTTAGTTCTATAACAATCTTTGTGTCCTTTAGTGATAATGCCATAACGTTTGGAGCTATATTTTTTTTTACGTATAAATTTGGCACATATTTGGATTGCCACATTGAAAAAAATGTTTTACTGTAAACGATTCTCTCAAACAATATTTTATCAAAGATTCATGAACGTTACATGTGATTCTGAGACCATCTGCTAATAAAACAACAATTCGTGACATTTTAAGATTTTTATCACTAATTTGAGCATGGGAATTTGTTTTCTCTATTTTTTTTAAACCTGTTTTCTTTTCATGGTATGATGTTGATCCATTTAAAAAATTGGAGCATTTACCACGAAAATTATAAAAACAAAAATTAAGTGTGATTGAGAAAGTTTCGGTGCACCGTCACCAGGCCCCTTAGGTGGCTTTTAAGACATATTAGTGTCCTTTTAAATTTGACTGCAGTAGCAATACTGGCTGTTTGGTTAAGCTTTGTAGGGCTAATACTATGGTTGGTAGAGAGATATATATACACATTTATGGGTAGTAGCCTCTCATCAACCTTTTGTTGTATTTAATGGTATTAGCTATTAAGTGAGAAGACTCCAAGTAAGAGCTGCTATTAATATTGTGTTAACAGCAGTATTTCAATCATTGTTATTTAATTTGATGTTATTGTTTGGTTAGTGGCTTTTTTGCAAAATTAAAATCACACAAATCTAGTAGTAAAATTCCGCGGATAACACATTCACTATTTGGTTGAGTTTAATTTTGGCTTCACATTCTGCGGATATAAAGACTCCACTTATTTGGTGGATAAGTTTGCGAATGTGTAGCTCTGGGTTTTAAATGTTTTTTCACTCGGTGATTTCATTTGCTTGCACATAGCATTTGCTTGCTCCTTGGTTGTTTCCTCGGAGCAATGATTGTGCTTCTTAATTTTTGTAGCACTTCTGTGTATACCTGCTGACTGAGAATTTACTGAGTTTGGCTACCAATGGTTATATGTAGCAGTTTACTTAAGTTCCTCAATATTTGATAATTTATTTATATACTGATTGCACTGGTAAATTCTTTGTTAGAATCATAAACATGATCGTGGTTCGCGAGGACCAAAAGAATGTAGGGAAATTTAATCCCAGCAGGTATTTATTTATTTAATAATTATTAGTTTATTGTTTTTTTTTTAATTTATTTATAAATTCAAAGTGGACTGTATGTTTTAATTATTTTATGAGTTAGAGTGGACAGTGCATATTTTAATTATACCCTGCCAGGAGTACATAAGAACATAAGAACATAAGAACAAAGGTAACTGCAGAAGGCCTATTGGCCCATGCGAGGCAGCTCCTATTCTATAACCACCCAATCCCACTCATATACTTGTCCAACCCGTGCTTGAAACAATCGAGGGACCCCACCTCCACAATGTTACGCGGCAATTGGTTCCACAAATCAACAACCCTGTTACTGAACCAGTATTTACCCAAGTCTTTCCTAAATCTAAACTTATCCAATTTATACCCATTGTTTCGTGTTCTGTCCTGTGTTGATACTTTTAATACCCTATTAATATCCCCCCGGTTATGTCCATTCATCCACTTGTAAACCTCTATCATGTCACCCCTAACTCTTCGCCTTTCCAGTGAATGCAACTTAAGCTTTGTTAATCTTTCTTCATATGAAAGATTTCTAATTTGGGGAATTAACTTAGTCATCCTACGCTGGACACGTTCAAGTGAATTTATATCCATTCTATAATATGGCGACCAAAACTGAACTGCATAATCTAAATGGGGCCTAACTAGAGCAAGATATAGCTTGAGAACCACACCAGGTGTCTTGTTACTAACGCTGCGATTAATAAATCCAAGTGTCCGATTTGCCTTATTACGAACATTTATGCATTGATCCTTTTGTTTTAAATTCTTACTAATCATAACTCCCAGATCCCTTTCGCAATCCGACTTCGCAATCACAACACCATCTAGCTCGTATCTTGTAACTCTATCATCATTACCTAACCTCAGAACTTTACATTTATCAGCATTAAACTGCATCTGCCAATCCTTTGACCATTTCAAAACCCTATCTAGATCAACTTGAAGTGATAGTGAGTCCTCCTCCGAATTAATTTCCCTACCGATTTTCGTATCATCGGCAAATTTGCAAATGTTGCTACTCAAACCTGAATCTAAATCATTTATATATATTATAAACAACAGAGGTCCCAGGACAGAGCCTTGAGGCACTCCACTTACAACATTTTCCCACTCTGACTTGATTCCATTTATACTAACTCTCTGTTTCCTTTGGTATAGCCATGCCCTAATCCAGCTTAATATAGCACCCCCAATACCATGAGACTCTATCTTTTTAATCAGTCTTTCATGTGGCACTGTATCAAAAGCTTTGCTAAAGTCAAGGTATACAACATCGCAATCCTTACCACTATCAACTGCCTCAACAATGCTAGAATAAAAAGATAACAAATTTGTTAAACATGAACGGCCATTTATAAAACCATGTTGCGACTCAATTATTAATTTATGTTTTTCAAGATGAAGACGAATTTTATTTGCTATTATAGATTCGAGTAACTTTCCCACAATAGACGTTAGGCTAATTGGTCGATAGTTAGACGCAAGTGATCTATCTCCTTTCTTAAAAACTGGTATCACATTAGCAACTTTCCAAAACTCCGGCACTCTGCCTGACTCTATTGATTTATTAAATATGGTTGACAGTGGGTCACAAAGCTCCTCTTTGCATTCTTTAAGCACCCTGGCAAACACTTCATCCGGCCCTGGGGATTTGTTTGGTTTGAGTTTTACTATTTGTTTAAGAACATCCTCCCTGGTAACTGTTAAACTCGTCAACCTGTCCTCGTCCCCACCCACATAGACTTGTTCGGCTGAAGGCATATTGTTAAGTTCCTCTTTAGTAAATACAGATACAAAATATTTATTAAAAATACTACTCATCTCTTCATCACTATCTGTTATTTGACCTGTCTCAGTTTTTAATGGACCTATCCTTTCCCTAGTCTTAGTACGATATAACTGAAAAAACCCTTTAGGATTTGTCTTTGCTTGCCCTGCTATGCGAACTTCATAGTTTCTTTTTGCTTTCCTTATCTCTTTTTTAACATTTCTAACCAGTTGTACGAATTCCTGTTCTAAAGTGACCTCCCCATTTTTAATCCTTTTGTACCAAGCTCTCTTTTTACCTATAAGGTTCTTCAAATTCTTTGTTATCCACTTTGGGTCATTAGTATTCGATCTATTCAATTTGTATGGTATACTACGTTCCTGTGCTTTGTTTAGAATATTCTTAAATAAGTTATATATTGAATCCACATCGAAATCCCCATTTAAGTCACCTATCGCTGGGTTCATGTCTCGCTCCAAGACCGGCCCACACCCCATACCCAAGACTTTCCAATCAATTTGACCCAAAAAAATTCTTAGGCTATTAAAATCAGCTTTTCGAAAATCTGGCACTTTAACAGAATTTTCTCCTACTGGTCTATTCCATTCTATGCTAAATCTGATTTCTTTGTGATCACTGCTCCCTAGCTCACTCCCTATTTCGATGTCATTAATTTGCGTTTCCCTGTTAGTTAACACTAAATCTAAAATATTATTTTCCCGTGTTGGTTCCTTAATGTGTTGCGTAAGAAAGCAATCGTCAATTAATTCTAGAAAATCTTCTGCTTCACTATTCCCTGTTTTGTTCAACCAGTTTATTCCGCTAAAATTAAAGTCACCCATGACATAAATACTGTTAGATCTAGATGCTCTAGATATTTCATCCCATAGATGCTTTGCTTCCATTCTGTCTAAATTTGGTGGCCTATATATTACTCCTATTATAATATTATTAGCTTTTTCGTTTAATTCAATCCAAATAGTTTCTGTGTGTGGCTCTGTTTTGATTCCCTCTTTGAGACTACATTTCAAATTGTCCCTAACATATATGGCTACTCCACCTCCTCGTCTAATATATCTATCTGTGTGAAATAGTTTAAATCCATATATTTGATATTCAGCTAATAGTTCTCTATTTTCTACATTCATCCACGTTTCGGTAAGTGCAATAATATCTATTTTTTCTGTGCAGACAAGAGCATTTAATTCGTTAATTTTATTTCTTAGACTTCTACTGTTAGTGTAATATACCCTAAGTGAATTGTTATTTTGCGGACCTTCTCTTTCCCTGGTCGTTTTGCCAATTCCTTTCTCCCACAAACACATACTTTTATTACCTCCTTCCTCCAAATCAATTCCCATACCTCTATCTACTAACAGTTTAAACCCAAACAAACACCTCTAACCACTTCTTCTAACGAGTTCGCAACAGCAACAACCCCAGCTCTCGATAGATGCACCCCATCACGAGCATACATTTCATTTCTTCCATAGAAGTGTTCCCAGTTGTCTATGAAAGATATTGCATTTGATTTGCAATATCTTTCCAGCCGGCAATTGACACCAAGTGCCCTCGATATCCATTCATTTCCCACTCCCTTTCTTGGAAGAATGCCACATATGATCGGGATTCCTCCCTTGCTCCTAACTAACTCAATGGCTGTTTTATACCTCTGAATCAGTTCCTCACTCCTAACTCGGCCAACATCATTTCCTCCCACGCTAATGCAAATAATGGGATTGTTCCCATTACCAGCCATAATATCATTCATGTTGTTTATAATATCACCAATGCCAGCTCCGGGATAGCAAACCCTTAACCTGTTCCCCCTATCTCTAGCACAAAACGTTCTATCCAAATACCTTATCTGGGAATCTCCCACAACTAATGTTTGCTTAGGTACTTCCTTTACCCTCTGAGGGGCCTGCGCTTCCTTTCTCTTCGTTGCTTTCCCTTTTGCGCGATCCACAGTCTCTCCACAGCACTCGTCCTCCAAAACGTCAAATGAATTAGAGGTTGCTATGGCGTTTGAAGGCGGCTTTATCAAAGTCTTCTTAAGGCCCCTGTCTTTCACAACTCTCCAAGACGAGGTCCCTTTACTGCTGGTCTCCTCCTTCGTTACTTCTCGTTGATCTTTAAGCTGACGCACCTCCTCCCGCAGAAAGTCCAACTCTGTCCTCAGGGCTCCCACTAGAGTCACCAGGTCCTTAACTACAACTTCCATATTGCTATGATAATATAACAACACTGAAGAGTAATCCTCTTTCACAAACTTAGGAGGGGGGTAATATACGTAGCTTATCAATCAAATAAATCAACTAATAGAAATTAACTGTAATGTTAATCTAATAATTAATAATGGACTTGTAACGTGAAAATACAGCTTAGCTATAATGTAGAATATAGTTTGGTTATCCAGCCGTGCACATGTCCTGATCATGTGAGCCTCATCGCCCGTAGTCAAACAATGCCTGCGACTGGACAAGTAACGTGCAGAACCAAATGATTCATTGCAGGTATCTCCTTCCCCTCAATTTTCTCTGCGAATTCAGTACACAGTAACAAAATAAGGATATGAGATGTATATCTAAAGAAGGAGGTTATATTTGAAATAATATTCTCACCCGTTTTGGGTGAATAGCCTATGTCCTAACCAATTGTCTAATTAGTGCTAGTGATTACTGTAACATATCTGTCAATCATAAATAGAACACTTCCTTATGGCTAACGCTGTCTGTTGAGATAATAGGTGACTCTGGAACCACAACACGTGATTTCACAGGTAGGTTCTGAGGACTCGCTCAAGCGTGTTCTCTTGACTATGTTGACGTGCTAATAATGGCGTCTAATCTTCAACCGGCTCTGGATACATCCATGAATACGATTCTGAATTCGTCATTATTGCCTTAGGGAAGTAAACCTTGAGGTTGTTATTGTTTTAGTTGAATCCAGTCCTAGAGAATACATTTTTCATATTTAGTTCCCAGACTGGTGTTTTAAAGATACGTGTTATGAATAAATAAATAATCAGGAGACTTGGCAAACGTCCCATTGTCTCTGAGAAGCCACGAAACTTATTTTCTTCTAATGATTCGCTTAGGGAAATTAGTGGTTAATATCGTTAGTAATTTGCCAAACATGACAGCTTTTGCTTCGTATGTTAGGGTATTTCAGTATTTATTGTCGGAAATTTCCGACAGTGGAAGCTCTGAAGTACAAAGGTTCAGAAGTCCGTGGTTGGTAGTGTTTCCACATGTGGAACTCGAAATTGAAGTGGTCGTTCTCGACAAGGATGGTACGGAATGAGTGACTCATTTTAAAGGAAATTGAGACTTCACTGATCATGCACTTGTTATGGTGCAGGCGGCTGTCTAATTCAGTAGGATGGTGTCTGGGCTGTGGATATTTACTTTGAGGGAGAGGAGGAATTTGTTGTTAAAAATGTGTCTACTGTTAATTTGCAAGATAGCGATGAGGTGGAGGTTTAGAATCGTTGTTTTTTGGAATGACAGCTTTATTTGCTTATATGGTTAGTAATTTGTGTGGATTTAAAATGTATGTAACACATAGAGAGGTGGGATGAGGTAGTGAAATGGGTCGTGTTTAGGAATAGGATAAGGATGGGGGTGGGATGGTCTTAGTTCAACTGGTACTTATTCACCACCAATAGTTTTCTGGACTATTATACATTTTCTAAGTAAAGAGGTTCAGTTGCTAATGACTCAATACAATTCACATAATCCTGCTGGTTTAGAGCCTTCTTTTGATAACAATTTATTCAATGGTTTGAATTGGCAGTACGTTTTCGAAGGAACGTACAATGAGGATTTGTTCAATAAGGTTTGGTATTGGGGGCTCTCACTACAAGTTGATCTAAATAGAGTTTTGAAATGGTCAAAAGATTGGCAGATGCAGTTTAATGCTGATAAATGTAAAGTTCTGAGGCTAAGTAATGATGAAAGAGTTACAAGACACGAGCTAGATGGTGATGAGATTGCGAAGTCGGATTGCGAAAGGGATCTAGGAGTTATGATTAGTAAGAATTTAAAACCAAAGGATCAATGCATGAATGTTCGTAATAAGGCAAATAGGACACTTAGATTTATTAATCGGAGTGTTAGTAACAAGACAGCTGGAGTTGTTCTTCAGCTAAATTTTGCTCTTGTTAGGCCCCATTTAGATTATGCTTTTCAGTTTTGGTCGCCATACTATAGAATGAATATAAATTCCTTTTATATTCAACGTGTCCAGCATAGGATGACAAAGTTAATTCCCCAAATTAGAAATCTTTCATATGAAGAAAGATTAACAAAGCTTAAATTGCATAGGTAGGGGTGACATGATAGACATGACATGACGAGGTAAGGGTGACATGATAGAGGTTTACAAGAGGATGAATGGACATAACAAGGGGGATATTAATAGGATATTAAAAGTATCAACACAAGACAGAACACGAAACAATGGGTATAAATTGGATTAGTTTAGATTTAGGAAAGACTCGGGTAAATACTGGTTCGGTAACAAGGTTGTTGATTTATTCAATGGCTTGAATTTGGCTTTTTATTCAATGGCTCATTATTTGTATTAGTGCAGGGGGTAATGATGTTGGACGAGTTAAGAGTGAGGAACTAATACAGAGATTCAGGACAGCCATTGAATTAGTTAGGAGCAAGGAAGGAATCCCGATCATATGTGGCATTCTTCCAAGAAAGGGAGTGGGATATGAATGGATATCGAGGGCACTTGGTGTCAATTGCCGGCTGGAAAGATATTGCAAATCAAATGCAATATCTTTCATAGACAACTGAGAACACTTCTATGGAAGAAATGAAATGTATGCTCGTGATGGGGTGCATCTATCGAGAGCTGGGGTTGTTGCTGTTGCGAACTCGTTGGAAGAAGTGGTTAGAGGTGCTTGTTTGGGTTTAAACTGTTAGTAGATAGAGGTATAGGAATTGATTTGGAGGAAGGAGATAATAAAAGAATGTGTTTGTGGGAGAAAGGAATTGGCAAAATGATCAGGGAAAGAGAAGGGCCTCAAAATAACAATTCACTTAGGGTATATTACACTAACAGTAGAAGTCTAAGAAATAAAATTAACGAATTAAATGCTCTTGTCTGCACAGAAAAAAAATAGATATTATTGCACTTACCGAAACGTGGATGAATGTAGAAAATAGAGAACTATTAGCTGAATATCAAATAAATGGATTTAAACTATTTCACACAGATAGATATATTAGACGAGGAGGGGGAGTAGCTATATATGTTAGGGACAATTTGAAATGTAGTCTCAAAGAGGGAATCAAAACTGAGCCACACACAGAAACTATTTGGATAGAATTATACGAAAAAGCAAATAATATTATAATAGGAGTTATATATAGGCCACCAAACTTAGACAGAATGGAAGCAAAGCATCTATGGGATGAAATATCTAGGGCATCTAGATCTAACTGTGGAACCAATTGCCGCGTAACTTGTTACTAACGCTGCGATTAATAAATCCAAGTGTCCGATTTGCCTTATTACGAACATTTATGCATTGATCCTTTTGTTTTAAATTCTTACTAATCATAACTCCCAGATCCCTTTCGCAATCCGACTTCGCAATCACAACACCATCTAGCTCGTATCTTGTAACTCTATCATCATTACCTAACCTCAGAACTTTACATTTATCAGCATTAAACTGCATCTGCCAATCCTTTGACCATTTCAAAACCCTATCTAGATCAACTTGAAGTGATAGTGAGTCCTCCTCCGAATTAATTTCCCTACCGATTTTCGTATCATCGGCAAATTTGCAAATGTTGCTACTCAAACCTGAATCTAAATCATTTATATATATTATAAACAACAGAGGTCCCAGGACAGAGCCTTGAGGCACTCCACTTACAACATTTTCCCACTCTGACTTGATTCCATTTATACTAACTCTCTGTTTCCTTTGGTATAGCCATGCCCTAATCCAGCTTAATATAGCACCCCCAATACCATGAGACTCTATTTTTTTAATCAGTCTTTCATGTGGCACTGTATCAAAAGCTTTGCTAAAGTCAAGGTATACAACATCGCAATCCTTACCACTATCAACTGCCTCAACAATGCTAGAATAAAAAGATAACAAATTTGTTAAACATGAACGGCCATTTATAAAACCATGTTGCGACTCAATTATTAATTTATGTTTTTCAAGATGAAGACGAATTTTATTTGCTATTATAGATTCGAGTAACTTTCCCACAATAGACGTTAGGCTAATTGGTCGATAGTTAGACGCAAGTGATCTATCTCCTTTCTTAAAAACTGGTATCACATTAGCAACTTTCCAAAACTCTGGCACTCTGCCTGACTCTATTGATTTATTAAATATGGTTGACAGTGGGTCACAAAGCTCCTTTTTGCATTCTTTAAGCACCCTAGCAAACACTTCATCCGGCCCCGGGGATTTGTTTGGTTTGAGTTTTACTATTTGTTTAAGAACATCCTCCCTGGTAACTGCTAAACTCGTCAACCTGTCCTCGTCCCCACCCACATAGACTTGTTCGGCTGAAGGCATATTGTTAAGTTCAAATTTGTGGAACCAATTGCCGCGTAACATTGTGGAGGTGGGGTCCCTCGATTGTTTCAAGCACGGGTTGGACAAGTATATGAGTGGGATTGGGTGGTTATAGAATAGGAGCTGCCTCGTATGGGCCAATAGGCCTTCTGCAGTTACCTTTGTTCTTATGTTCTTATGTTAACAGTATTTACGTCATGGGTGACTTTAATTTTAGTGGAATAAACTGGTTGAACAAAACAGGGAATAGTGAAGCAGAAGATTTGCTAGAATTAATTGACGATTGCTTTCTTACGCAACACATTAATTAACCAACACGGGAAAATAATGTTTTAGATTTAGTGTTAACTAACAGAGAAACACAAATTAATGACATCAAAATAGGGAGTGAGCTAGGGAACAGTGATCACAAAGAAATCAGATTTAGCATAGAATGGAATAGACCTGTAGGAGAAAATTCTGTTAAAGTGCCAAATTTTCGAAAAGCTGATTTAAATAGCCTAAGAAATTTTTTGGGTCAAATTGATTGGAAAGTCTTGGGTATGGGGAGGGGGCCGGTCTTGGAGCGAGACATGAACCCAGCGATAGGTGACGTAAATGGGGATTTCGATGTGGATTCAATATATAACTTATTTAAGAATATTCTAAACAAAGCACAGGAACGTAGTATACCATACAAATTGAATAGATCGAATACTAATGACCCAAAGTGGATAACAAAGAATTTGAAGAACCTTATAGATAAAAAGAGAGCTTGGTACAAAAGGATTAAAAATGGGGAGGTCACTTTAGAACAGGAATTCGTACAACTGGTTAGAAATGTTAAAAAAGAGATAAGGAAAGCAAAAAGAAACTATGAAGTTCGCATAGCATGGCAAGCAAAGACAAATCCTAAAGGATTTTTTCAGTTATATCGTACTAAGACTAGGGAAAGGATAGGTCCATTAAAAACTGAGACAGGTCAAATAACAGATAGTGATGAAGAGATGAGTAGTATTTTTAATAAATATTTTGTATCTGTATTTACTAAAGAGGAACTTAACAATATGCCTTCAGCCGAACAAGTCTATGTGGGTGGGGACGAGGACAGGTTGACGAGTTTAGCAGTTACCAGGGAGGATGTTCTTAAACAAATAGTAAAACTCAAACCAAACAAATCCCCAGGGCCGGATGAAGTGTTTGCCAGGGTGCTTAAAGAATGCAAAGAGGAGCTTTGTGACCCACTGTCAACCATATTTAATAAATCAATAGAGTCAGGCAGAGTGCCAGAGTTTTGGAAAGTTGCTAATGTGATACCAGTTTTTAAGAAAGGAGATAGATCACTTGCGTCTAACTATCGACCAATTAGCCTAACGTCTATTGTGGGAAAGTTACTCGAATCTATAATAGCAAGTAAAATTCGTCTTCATCTTGAAAAACATAAATTAATAATTGAGTCGCAACATGGTTTTATAAATGGCCGTTCATGTTTAACAAATTTGTTATCTTTTTATTCTAGCATTGTTGAGGCAGTTGATAGTGGTAAGGATTGCTATGTTGTGTACCTTGACTTTAGCAAAGCTTTTGATACAGTGCCACATGAAAGACTGATTAAAAAGATAGTCTCATGGTATTGGGGGTGCTATATTAAGCTGGATTAGGGTATGGCAATACCAAAGGAAACAGAGAGTTAGTATAAATGGAGTCAAGTCAGAGTGGGAAAATGTTGTAAGTGGGGTGCCTCAGGGCTCTGTCCTGGGACCTCTGTTGTTTATAATATATATAAATGATTTAGATTCAGGTTTGAGTAGCAACATTTGCAAATTTGCCGATGATACGAAAATCGGTAAGGAAATTAATTCGGAGGAGGACTCACTATCACTTCAAGTTGATCTAGATAGGGTTTTGAAATGGTCGAAGGATTGGCAGATGCAGATAAATGTAAAGTTCTGAAGTTAGGTAATGATGAGAGGGTTACAAGATACGAGCTAGATGGTGTTGAGATTGCGAAGTCGAATTACGAATGGGATCTGGGAGTTATGATTAGTAAGAATTTAAAACAAAAGGATCAATGCATAAATGTTCGTAATAAGGCAAATCGGACACTTGGATTTATTAATCGAAGCGTTAGTAACAAGACACCTGGTGTGGTTCTTAAGCTATATCTTGCTCTGGTTAGGCCCCATTTAGATTATGCAGTTCAGTTTTGGTCGCCGTATTATAGAATGGATATAAATTCACTTGAACGTGTCCAACGTAGGATGACTAAGTTAATTCCCCAAATTAGAAATCTTTCATATGAAGAAAGATTAACAAAGCTTAAGTTGCATTCACTGGAAAGGCGAAGAGTTAGGGGTGACATGATAGAGGTTTACAAGTGGATGAATGGACATAACAGGGGGGATATTAATAGGGTATTAAAAATATCAACACAAGACAGAACACGAAACAATGGGTATAAATTGGATAAGTTTAGATTTAGGAAAGACTTGGGTAAATACTGGTTCAGTAACAGGGTTGTTGATTTGTGGAACCAATTGCCGCGTAACATGGTGGAGGTGGGGTCCCTCGATTGTTTCAAGCGCGAGTTGGACAAGTATATGAGTGGGATTGGGTGGTTATAGATAGGAGCTGCCTCGTATGGGCCAGTGGGCCTTCTGCAGTTATCTTGTTCTTATGTTCTTATGTTTTGCAGGATTTGCTTACTGCTATGCCGAGGCGCGGCTGGTGCGTAGGTTAGGGGAAGTCTTAATCTGATCTATTATCAGATCGATGTTCCACTTGATTCCATTCTCCTCCACAAATTACTTAATATACACAATTAGGATGTAAACCTGAAGAACTGGAAAACTTCTAATTTAGATACATGCACCTAAAAGACAGGAAATATTTATTAAGTGAATATCCCCCAAAGTTTAAAAATACCAGATTATTTTTTGTGTAAATATAAACATATTGACCAATGCAAGAGACAAACAACACCAATTTGATAGAGGGAGAGAGAGATTGAGAAAGAGTTCCTGACCCATGAGGAGCATCCAGACGTGCAGAGTGAAGGGGAAGGAGACGGCCATCCAGGCAGGGAGGAGCCGGGGGGCGGGCGTGAGGAAGCAAGCACGCTCGAAGTCAAAAGGGACGCTGAAGGTGACGTATCGTGCTCGCACCTCCGTCAAGAACACGTTACCAATGCCCATCTCTGCTTCGTCCTTGTGTACCTGGCCTAAAACGTGGCACTTCGTCAGAGAGGTCGAGTCACACTAGAAATTATAATACATCTTTCCATGGGGAGAAAAAATTGCAACTTTTTTAAATAATTTAATGAAAGCTTGGATACATGTGGTAGATGGCATGATTACGTTGTAAAATTATCGGTCCACTAAGACAAAGACTAATCTCGTGGTGCTCTGTAATTCATTCGATGAAAAAGTTACTGGTTGTTACAGGCTTCAGATTTTAAAATTAAGTTCGACCTGAATTTTTTGGTGAACTGAACAATGACAAAATTGTCTTACCGACCATTCCAGTGAAGGTGCCATTTGGGAGGAGTGTTCCCCACATGTCTTGTCCCGGGCTGTAGAAGACTGGGGTGAAGTTGAGAGCCTCGCCCAGCGCATTCACCACCTGTATACGTCAACACCACACACAACGTGTTGTGGGGGTGCAAACTCAAGTGAGTGATACCGAAAATTGTGATTCGATGGTCCTCTTCCAGGATTACAGATATCAATTGTACGTTAATTACAGGTGTAGAATGCTCTAGTAGCATAAATGATTTCGTATTTAACACTTTCGACATGTTAATGGAGTGTATATATGGCTATTAGGCTGGACTTATATATGTTTTATCAGATCAACGGCTAGGATTATTCGACAAAAATGAGTCAGTCACCAAGTCGACTGACATCACGTGTTTTTTTTTCTAACTCACGCACTCAATTCGATTAGGTTACGTTTGGTGTGGATAGTTTAGGTTATGTTTAGTTAAGTTAGATTAGGTGTGGCCAAGCAAATAAATACTAAAATGTTTGTCGTGTGGGGAATATCCAACATACATCGCACACGGTGAATAAGTACCGTGTAACACAAGCTATAAACAAGCACAAATATAGCTACCTCATAAGCCGGTTACAGACACTTATCCTGCCTTACTGAAGCAAGAATAAATATAATGACCCCAAATAGAAAGAGGATATATATATTTTGGAGATCTAATTATACTTTATTGTATGGTTTGTGATAATATTACTGACATTTCTGTGTTCGAGTTGAGGCAAAATAACCGTTGTTTGCCAGACACAAGAGAGTAGCACACACAGAGATCACACTAACGTGATGCATCAAATGAACAAATCCACAAGGGCCGTGACGAGGATTCGAACCTGCGTCCGGGAGCATCCCAGACACTGCCTTAATCGACTGAGCTACGACAGGGTAAAAGGGTTGAAACCGAAGTTCTACTGAACTACTCGGGTGCAAAGGGGGGTTGTGTAAAAGCCTGGTTTGTGCCTCGAAGAGGCTACGGGATCCAGTAAGTTCAGTAGAACTTCGGTTTCAACCCTTTTACCCTGTCGTAGCTCAGTCGATTAAGACAGTGTCTGGGATGCTCCCGGACGCAGGTTCGAATCCTCGTCACGGCCCTTGTGGATTTGTTCACAAGAGAGCAGGGCATGAACTTGTCTCATTCCAAACACGTACAAATGTAGTTTCAAATAGTGGTAACACATATCGATGAAAACGTTAAGTTCAGTGTTGGTCTAATATTGTTTCTTGGCATATGAATACGCTAGTGCAAAATTATAAGTAATATCATCCACAAAAGACCTTCTTTTTGAATCAGTGCATCTTCTATGTGGCACCAAGTAAGAAACTGACCATAACATTAATATCTTTGAGAAAAACTGTAGGAGTCATGACGAGGATGCCAACCTGTTCATTTGTTACTCCCAGCGTCCTAGATCACTACATCACGACATGGTCAAAATCAACGCAACCTGGGATTTTATCGAAGCTTCATTGAAGGGTTCTGAGGCTTCAAACTGAAACCCAATCAGGGTTTCACGCATTGTCTCCATGCACTCTGACTTCTACCTTCTGTAGGATTCAGTGGAATCCCAGGCTGCATTGATTTGTACCGTGTGGTGGTCAAGTAGTCTGGGCCGTTAGCTTAGGTTCGAGTCCACTTCATGGCTCCAACTAATATTTTTTTTCATTTTAATTTCATTGTGCACTAATATCTTTGATAATGAAACACATGAACATCTTACCACAACATTTGATTTTTTATCATATTGCTTCACAACTATTTTCTAAATCTCTCTCATTGTCAATTGTTATTTATGTCTTCATAAATGTGATATTTAAATGATTAGTAAAGCTTTACTCCAAATTAATATTTAATATTATCATCATGCAGCATTTTGTTGACTGCTGCAATGTATCAAGAGAGGAAACATTCATGTAGTGTGGCCTTAGTTAATATGGGAATACTGTGTTAACGAAGCTCACTTTGACGTCGAGGCCAGAGACGTTGAAGAGGAGGCCTTGTTCGTCCAGGTGAAGGGCTTTGTCGTCCAGGTGTGAGAAGACAGAGGGGGCGTGATCAACGGCAAGGACGCGCAGTCTCTGCCCGCTCAAGTCAACCACCTACACATACACACACACACAATAATAATAAATGGGTAAACATACAAATATTGATGTATATGTATGTCGATATGCAGTCTCATACAACGAGAACAAATCGACTTCTCCACTAAGTGGAGAAGTCGATTTGTTATTATATTATAAATATATTATATTATATAATAATATATTATATTATAATACAATATATTATAAATATATTGATAAATATTAAGAGAGTGGTAAATGACAGACACACTAATATCACTGAAACCACCACCACTACACCAGTGTGGATAAATACATGAGATCATGAACACATTTAAACAAAAAATGACGCACTTCCTTTTTTGGAAAGAAGTGGATGTTACTGAGGAAGGCTCCGTCTCTCCAGAAAGTGAGGAAGCGAAGGTTCGTCCTGGAGTAGAGCTTGTGGGTGTACACGGCCAACTCTCCCTCGCTGCCACCAGGTCTGTACACAATACACATAAATATATGTTCACAATAAATACCTAACAGGTCTCTATGTAACGCCAAATGTATGAAGTGCAATCTGAATTGCAATGTTCCACATGAATACGCAAGAAAAGACGCTTTACACAGCTAGATAATGCTTTCAGAGAATACATCCCTATTAATGTATCATATGCTTGGCTAGGTATAAAATGCACAAGTATGTATCATATATATATATATTTATATATATATATATATATATATATATATATATATATATATATATATATATATATATATATATATATATATATATACATATATATATATATATATATATATATATATATATATATATATATATATATATATATATATATATATATATATATATATATATATATATGTCGTACCTAGTAGCCAGAACTCACTTTTTGGCCTACAATTCAAGGCCCGATTTGCTTAATAAGCCAAGTTTTCCTGAATTAATATATTTTTTTCTAATTTTTTTCTTATGAAATGATAAAGCTACCCATTTCATTATGTATGAGGTCAATTTTTTTTTATTGGAGTTAAAATTAACGTAGATATATGACCGAACCTAACCAAGCCTACCTAACCTAACCTAACCTATCTTTATAGGTTAGGTTTGGTTAGGTAGCCGAAAAAGTTAGGTTAGGTTAGGTTAGGTAGGTTAGGTAGTCGAAAAACAATTAATTCATGAAAACTTGGCTTATTAGGCAAATCGGGCCTTGCATAGTAGGCTGAGAAGTGCGTTCTGGCTACTAGGTACGACATATATATATATATATATATATATATATATATATATATATATATATATATATATATAACTGAAAACTCACACCCCAGAAGTGACTCGAACCCATACTCCCACAACTGGTATGTACAGGGACGCCTTAATCCGCTTGACCATCACGACCGGACATAAGGAAGTGATAGCCGAGGCTATATGAACCACTTCCCCGCCGGCACTCGGATGGTAATCTTGGGCATAGCATTTTATCAAATCACCTCATTCTTTGGGGCACACGTGAGGAACACAAATGCAAACAAGCCTGAATGGTCCCCAGGACTATATACAACTGAAAACTCACACCCCAGAAGTGACTCGAACCCATACTCCCACAACTGGTATGTACAGGGACGCCTTAATCCGCTTGACCATCACGACCGGACATAAGGAAGTGATAGCCGAGGCTATATGAACCACTTCCCCGCCGGCACTCGGATGGTAATCTTGGGCATAGCATTTTATCAAATCACCTCATTCTTTGGGGCACACGTGAGGAACACAAATGCAAACAAGCCTGAATGGTCCCCAGGACTATATACAACTGAAAACTCACACCCAGTTTCTCACAACCCAGGGTGTGAGTTTTCAGTTGTATATAGTCCTGGGGACCATTCAGGCTTGTTTGCATTTGTGTTCCTCACGTGTGCCCCAAAGAATGAGGTGATTTGATAAAATGCTATGCCCAAGATTACCATCCGAGTGCCGGCGGGGAAGTGGTTCATATAGCCTCGGCTATCACTTCCTTATGTCCGGTCGTGATGGTCAAGCGGATTAAGGCGTCCCTGTACATACCAGTTGTGGGAGTATGGGTTCGAGTCACTTCTGGGGTGTGAGTTTTCAGTTGTATATAGTCCTGGGGACCATTCAGGCTTGTTTGCATTTGTGTTCCTCACGTGTGCCCCAAAGAATGAGGTGATTTGATAAAATGCTATGCCCAAGATTACCATCCGAGTGCCGGCGGGGAAGTGGTTCATATAGCCTCGGCTATCACTTCCTTATGTCCGGTCGTGATGGTCAAGCGGATTAAGGCGTCCCTGTACATACCAGTTGTGGGAGTATGGGTTCGAGTCACTTCTGGGGTGTGAGTTTTCAGTTGTATATAGTCCTGGGGACCATTCAGGCTTGTTTGCATTTGTGTTCCTCACGTGTGCCCCAAAGAATGAGGTGATTTGATAAAATGCTATGCCCAAGATTACCATCCGAGTGCCGGCGGGGAAGTGGTTCATATAGCCTCGGCTATCACTTCCTTATGTCCGGTCGTGATGGTCAAGCGGATTAAGGCGTCCCTGTACATACCAGTTGTGGGAGTATGGGTTCGAGTCACTTCTGGGGTGTGAGTTTTCAGTTGTATATAGTCCTGGGGACCATTCAGGCTTGTTTGCATATATATATATATATATATATATATATATATATATATATATTTAGGGGTACCACCACTGGTTTAATTAAAGGGACCCACATCCTCGAAGAAGAAAATAAATAGTGTTCAGAGAAGACCTTGTGGATTCTCACTGAATACTTTAATCTTTTCCTCTCCTACCACCCCTATTATTTTTTTTATTTTTTTTTTATATGATTTTATTGCAATGCTACAGTTTACAGAAAACACACACTTATACAACAATATACCAATCAGTGTTCGAAGACCTCGTCCAGCTCCTCGGGGGTCGGGTGCGTACCCAAGATACAGCACGCATTTCCCCTCTGAACAGCGACACTGAGGCGCTGAAACATAAAACTGGCCGCTCTTGGGTCTCTAGTCTTTCCAATGAGTTCCTCGCCCAGCTCCTTCAGGAACTTAAGTGCACATTTACCCCAGGCGCCCAGAGTCTCAGAGCCTATTGGCACGAACCTGTAACAACGTTCTAGGTCCCTGTACTTGTTAGTTTTCTGGGTCTCCCTGAAGGTGGCCGCCCCGCCTCCCTCAGCTGCGCTGTAAGGTAGATAGGTATCAGCCAATGTGGATGCACACGTGTAGTCCCATACGACCTGTTTACCTTCCCTCCACGGCTGCAGGGTGACTCCATCTGGGCGTTTTTGGCTGTTGTCAGGTCTGCACAACTGAGGTTCCCTTTGTGCTGGGCATCCAGCTGAAGCCAAACTTCTCTTGATGATGTCATTGACTGCTTCATGTCTGGCAATCTTTCCCTGTGTCTTACGACAGATGAGACCATGGCTGCCGTATTGGTCTGCCCGTGCATGGCCGCAAATACACCGGTGCTCGGTGGAGATAGGGGCGGCAAGGCGCAGAGCAACACCAATACTTAGGGTCCGATGGTCCAGGCGGGTGCCCAAGGCGGAATTAGGGACTGCCAACAGGAAGTCCCCGGCATGGGGCGCTTGCACAGCTAGAAGACGCGCTTTGTCCTTCCTGGAAGCTGCCTCCAGCAATGATGTGGCGATGTTCTCCACTATGGGGCTATGCCATTTGGACTGTTTGCAGTCATTTGGAAAAGTCGGTCGAGGATGAGAGTTGACGAGAGTGTCCCACTGACCGGCTCCTTCCGCGAATTTGGGATCATGAATCCCAATGGAGTCTCTTAGGTGTTCAGGTAGTATTTCCTTAACTAATTCACCTGTTGCACTGGTCGAAGATATATATATATATATATATATATATATATATATATATATATATATATATATATATATATATATATATATATATATATATATATATATATCAGGATTATGCCTGAACGGTAGAAGTGAGTGCCCTCAAAGATACAAAGCCAGTGTTCTCAATGCTTATATTCGTCGAGCGCTTACCCACTGCTCTGAATGGAGCAACGTGAGTAGAGAGTTTGAAAGAGTAACTCAGGTATTGGTGAACAACGTTGGATATAGCAACGCGGAAATAAACGCTGCTATAAGAAGACACTTGGACCGTTGGTATAATCCAGAACCTAGAACAGAAACCACAACACCTCCAATAAAATTATATTACAAATCAACCATGCACAGTGAACATATAAAAGAGGAAAGAATAATGAAAGAAATAATCCGTAAAGGAGTAAAAAGCACTACTCCTAACCAAAACATAAACCTGATAATATTCTACAAAACCAAGAAGACTTCCGAACTCCTTATCAAAAACAGCCCGAAGCCGACGGAGAACCCTCTACAGCAGTCAAGCGTTGTATACATGTACACTTGCCCCCACGAAGGATGTAGCCTTCAATTTAAGTACATAGGTATGACGTCGACCAAGCTGACGAGGCGTTTGACATGCCATCTTCACTCCGGTGCCCCTAGGAATCACATGAGACAAGCCCATGACATCACTCTAACAAGAGAAATGTTGAACAAGAATACCTGCATAATAGACAAAACCCAAGATGCAAGAAGATTACAAATTCTTGAGGCAATTCACATAAGAATAGAACAACCTACCATGAACACCCAAATCACGGAACTATTTACTCTACCCACCATGAGAGTAAGGACAAGACCAGAACATAACGATGCCAACACAGAAGACAATGTCCAACATAACAGGCCAATTACACTGGATTAATCTTTGTGTTTAAATAGGAGCTGCCTCGTATGGGCCAATAAGCCTTCTGAAGTTACCTCTATGTTTCACCTCACATTTATCCCTTATGTATCCCCCATGTTTTCACCTTTATTGTGACAGGCACGCTGACTTTGTCTCCAGTAGCACAGAGCATCACCTTCACTCACCAGACCACTCCACAAGTGATCATTTGAATTTCATCATGGAATTCCAATTGACTTATAATCGATCCAGCAATGCTGCTCAGTGTAGGAAAAGACCATCGATAATGGATACTAGTTCCGAAAGTGACGGCGAGTGGCATCACGTGAATAAGGCTAACAGGACAAGTCACTCCATGACGACCCATCGCCCATTAATCTCTCCAGCTTCTCCAGCTCTCCCAGCGCCTCAGACTAGATCTACGCTTCCAGTCTTCAAAGTGCAGCACACGGAAGGTAAGTCTTCCTACGCTACTGTAGTGGACCTGGAAAAAGAGTCCCCCTAGCTCCAGGTCAGAGCAAAACCTAATCTCAAAGGAGAATACATTCTGAGGCCTAAAGACGAGTCGGCCGCTACGATTCTAAAAAATTACGCAAAATGTGAGGAACTGAAACCAGAGGATAAAATAAGTAAAATCATTGTCCTCCACTATCCCTTGCATATGGCCCTTGGCCATCTCGAAAAGCTGAACTATGTGGTGTCAGCAGAGAATGCCAAGTACGAACCACAAAACAGGAAACTCGACAAGTCCTTCTCACAGTAAGAGGACGGATCCCGGAGAAACTTGACCTTGGAATCTGGGGCGTGTTCCAACACAGGCCTTACACCCCAGAACCCCTAAGATGCTTTAGATGTCAGAGATTTGGGCATCACAAAGATGGCTGCCAACACCCAGTGAGGTGTGGAGTCTGCAGCCAGCCCCATGATACAAAAACATGTATTGATAAATTCAAGGCAAACCACCCTGTTCAGGCAAAATGCCCAAATTGTTCCAAGGCACATCACGTCTGGAACTTGAAATGCCCTGAAAGGCTCTAAAGGCTTCAAACGAACCCCACCACGCCTACAGCGGAGCCGAAACCCCACCAAAACGAATACCAGCTCCCATGCCCACTAAAACCGCGTGGAGTCTACCCATTCAGGAAGAGGGGGCACACGGCCCTTCACCATCGGCCATGGTGAAGGGTGAGAAGACAGTACAGGACAAAAAGAAAGATGGAGGACACAAGAATCATGTTCAAAGCAGTCGGCCTCCCATTTCATCCAGCAAGCACACTGGGGCCAATAGGAGTAGCAATTCCAGTGTCAAAGTTACCACCGAGAAGGGTCTAAAAGCCACTAGGCCCCAAACCTGCACAACATTAAATAGTGCCCCCACTGAACTGGACGCTCTCTGGCCAATGCTCAAAACTTTGGTCACTGAGTTGATCGAATGTCTGCTGTCTTCACATGGAATCAAGCAAACCACAGAGACTCGGAAGACAATTGAGCACAAGCTCAAAAAATTCGAAGATGTAATATCCACACCGTCAAGACAGCAGGGCAGGAGACACCCCCATAAAAAGCAGATAGAGTCCAGCTCGTCGGAAAGCGACATTGATGAGTCAATTTTAGGTCCACTAAGAACCTATACACCAATTGCAACTTCCATGGCGTGTTCATCAGACTCCATGGATACCACGGAATTATCAGCAAATTCCAAGAACCTAGAGGTCTAAAGATCCTGCAATGGAATGCGCAAGGACTGCGCACTAAATTGCAACACTTGCAATGCATAGCAGCAACCAAGGGCATAGACATCCTGATACTACAGGAGAGCTTGCTTCGAGCCGGATTAGAACCTAAAATCTCAGGCTATCGAGGCTTCTTCCTTCCATGGATCAATGGGCAATCCAGGGGATGTGCAATCTATGTAAAATGTGACCTGATCTCCAAATCCATAACCAGCCCACCCAATTGTGGAGCAGGGACAGAGGTAATGGGAGTCACCATTGAGCTAAGACACGACAAACTTGAAGTGTTCAATGTGTACAGGTCTCCACAAGCCGAAATGGATCTCTCTGTGTTATTTGGACACGCGACAACAACAAACACAATCATTTGTGGAGATTTTAATGCCCATCATCGATTGGCACTGGGCTCGAACAGAACAAATGAAGCCGGCATACACATTACACATCTACTGGACCAGCTTCCAGAAATACAAATCCTAAACAAGAATGAACCTACCCACATCCAAGGAGACAGATTAGACCTAACCTTCGTTTCAGCCTCCCTAAGAGATGCAGCAACATGGTCAGTTGAGCCCACACTAACAAGCGACCACTATGGGGTCCAAATTGATCTTCAGTTAGACCTACCCACCCCACCTCCGCCTCCATCTGAAGCCTGGAACTTTGCTTTAACAAACTGGGACCGATTTCAAAACCTCATTTCAGAGTGACAAAGAAACTATGATCTTCCAGAAGACATTAATCAGGCAGAACAAGAATTTGTCAAAGCGATTCAAAGTGCAGCCAACCACTCAATCCCACTGAAAAAACAGTCCACCGGACACCATAAAGATCATTGGTACTATTGCGAACGTGTCAAAGAACTCAACCATAGACTCAATAGAACAAGAAAGCTATACAAAAAGCAGCCAAGTGACTGCAACAGGATCTTACTTTGTGAGGTCAAGGAACATGTACATCGAGAGACCAGACAAATAAAAGAACAAAAGTGGCAGGAATGGTGTTCACACCTGAATGAACACACCTCTCTCGGAGAGATGTGGCAGCAAATTCACCGGGCCAAAGGGAATAAAACACCTAAAGCTCCACACCCTAAGGATCCTCAACAGGAAGCCGAAGTACTGGCAACCAGGTTTGCAGAGAGAGCAGCCAGCAATCAACTTCCACCAGATGTATTAGCAGTACAGACCGGACTAGAGGAAGAAAGGTGGCACAGAATCCTTACAGCATGTGAAGAAGTCTCTGACACTAATGCCCCCTTCACACTGGATGAGCTCAATCGGGCTAAGAAAAACTCCAAGGATACATCCCCTGGAGCCGATAAAATAACCTATAAAATGATTAGAAACCTCGGCCCAGAGGGAGACGCTGCATACCTAAGGTTAATTAATTTAGCCTGGACTTCTCAAACTAGACCTTCTGCTTGGAATAGAGCAGACATAGTGCCGATCCCAAAACCCAAAGATCCAGCTAATCCCAGGCCCATCTCTCTCCAAAGCTGTGCAGCCAAGACGGCTGACAGAATGGCACTCAACAGACTGGAGTGGAAAATGCCTAAACTGCACCATGATATGTATGCCTATAGAAGAGGGGTTGGCACAGTGGAATGTATTACAACTCTGTTAGCCCACTTGAATGACAGACCAGGAATGCTGGTATTCCTGGACCTCGAAAAAGCCTTTGAACTGGCTAGCGCCCCAGCTATTCTCTGCTGCCTCATTGACAAAGAGGTCAGAGGCAACCTGCTCTCCTGAACCAAAAACTGTCTCATAAACAGAGAAGCAAGAGTAAAACTTCATGGCACAGTCTCTGAGTACAAAAGACATGAAAATGGTACACCGCAAGGAGGTATTCTCAGCCCTCTTCTCTTCAACTGTTTAATGGAAAGAATAATGAGGTTGAAACTCCCACATCACTGCAGGCTGCTAAACTATGCGGACGACTTTGTCATCATCATAAAAGGAAGGGATGCGGCGCGCCTTGCACCCAAATGCTTAGACTGCATCAGTAAAGAGGCAAAACAGATTGAGATCAAACTCAACCCCTCAAAGTCAAAAGCCATGCCCATAAAAATAGCGAAGCCCAACATCCAACTCACAGTACAGGATCAACCAATAGAATGGGTCGACACCTATCAGTATCTAGGAATAATCCTGGACACACACATGAATTTTAATGCTGAGGTCACTTACTTGAGAGAGCGAACTGCGGCCCGGACGGCAATCCTCTGGTCGCTAACCTCCCTTTCTGGAGGAGCCAATCTGCAAGTCCTTCGCACATACTATGTACAGGCAGTCAGATCAGTGATCGATTATGCCGCACCTGCACTCACAAATCTATCACACCAACAGTGGAAAAAGCTTGAAGTTGCCCAAAACAATGCTATGAGAGCTGCACTGGGAGCCCCCATGTGGACCAGGCTTGAAACTCTTAGACTAGAGACGGGTTTGCCCTCTCTACAAGAAAGAATATCACAAAGGACAGCTACAATTATCAGTAAGATAATTATTTCTTCTGATCCAATCCCAGTACGGCAGGCCTTGGTGGTTGGACTAGGCCAAAACAATGGAAACTCTTGGGTTGCAAGAGCAGGAAAAGTCCTAAACAGACTACATTTAAAAAACATGATTCTTGATAGAGAGGGTGATCATCCACACCCAAATTACACTCCTTCCGCGCCGTGGGAAGAGCCTACTTTCAAAATAGTAATAGAAAGTCTCCCAATGAAAAAGGCTGCCTATGATCCGACAATCCTAAGGCGCATAATAGAAGAGCAAATGTATAGCATAGCAGTAGCAGGAGCCACCCACATCTTCACAGACGGATCGGTGGACACAGAAAATGAGAGTGCTGGCGCTACTCTTTGCACGACCAGCGTTCAGGCATATTGGAGACTGGGAGGACTAGTATCATCAACCCAATCTGAGCTGTTTGCCATACAACAGGCATTCGCATATGTGATTGCACAAAACACTCAAAATGCAATCATACACACAGACTCAAAAGCTGCACTTCAAATACTAGGACAAAAACAGTGGAAAGATAATGTGGAAATAATTACCACCAATTTGTATCTTGGAGCAGTCGCTAAAGGCAAAGGACTCAACATAACTTTAAACTGGATCCCATCCCATATTGGAATCCCATTAAATGAAAAAGCTGATGAAATTGCTAAATTGGCAACTCGTCATCCAGTGATACATAAAACAATTCAACCCAGCCTAGAGAACATAAAAAACATCATCACCAAAAAACTCTCACATCTCAACAAAGTCTACCTGCACCAGAGAATAGCTGAAGGTTCGCCATCTGCAACATGGTATCTTCAGGCAACCAAATTAGAAAGGTTAAATATCCCAAAAGGAATCCACAGGGAAATAGCAGTTAGGCTATATAGACTACGTCTAGGTTACAGATGCAACTGGGAGATTGGTGAACCCCGACAGAGAGAGTGCATCTTCTGCCAAACTGTCACAGAAAAGCCATTACTTCACTATCTTCTGGAATGTGAAGCAACCAATGACCTTAGAAGAGCTTTAAGAGTTCCTGAATCATGCAGTGGCCACCCTGAAACCATTAACACAGCCACTCTCCTGGTCAACAAAGGTGTCCAGCAGCTGGACACCCTCATAAAGACTGTGAAGCAGTATCCTCCCCCGCGATAACAGCTTGATGGTTAAATGCAACCTCAGAATACTGAGAAAAAAAATTGTACCACTTACGGGCTATTCATGCCCGTGCCACCTCTTGGGTGGCTTAATCTTTATCAATCATTATCAATCAATCACCTTTATTGTATTATCGCCTGACCCAGTGCAGGTATAAAATCAACCAGCATTGTAAGATCTGTTCACTTGAGAATGAACCATGGAGGTTCGAAACGTTGTGCAAATTGTATAAATAAGTGTAATTCACTCTATAGTAAATCACTTCTTTTCTTCACCTTAAAGTACGAAAATGAGTTTTGGAGAACTCCTATTTCAACTAAGCCCTGATGCTAAGAAAATAGTTAGAGGGATAGAAGCCCTAAATCAGAAAATAATAAATACAGAATATGCGGTCATTTTCAATGAAACATGTTTGAAAGAAAACCTGCTGCCAGTATACACCAATATATATATATAAATATACATATAAAACACGAAAAATAAATACGTGACTAAAAATGTGACCGTGCCAGACCACGGAGGAAAATTGAAACAGGAATTTCCTTAAGTACTTTCGTATATTAATACGACAGACTCCTCTGAAGAAGTATTAATATACGAAAGTACTTAAGGAAATTCCTGTTTCAATTTTCCTCCGTGGTCTGACACTGTCATATATATGAACGTGTATCAGATGCTTGATCGTGAATAAAATGTTTAATAATGTATCAGATGTTTGATTGTGTCAGGTGCTTGACCATGCGTCAAATGCTTCACTATGTATAAGAAGCTTAACCATGTATCAGATGCTTGACAATGTATCACATGCTTGACAATGTATCACATGCTTGACATTGTATCAGATGCTTGACATTGTATCAGATGCTTGACATTGTATCAGATGCTTGACATTGTATCAGATGCTTGACATTGTATCAGATGCTTGACATTGTATCAGATGCTTGACATTGTATCAGATGCTTGACATTGTATCAGATGCTTGACAATGTATCAGATGCTTGATAATGTATCAGATGCTTGACATTGTATCAGATGCTTGACAATGTATCAGATGCTTGATAATGTATCAGATGCTTGATAATGTATCAGATGCTTGATAATGTATCAGATGCTTGATAATGTATCAGATGCTTGATAATGTATCAGATGCTTGATAATGTATCAGATGCTTGATAATGTATCAGATGCTTGATAATGTATCAGATGCTTGATAATGTATCAGATGCTTGATAATGTATCAGATGCTTGACATTGTATCAGATGCTTGACATTGTATCAGATGCTTGATAATGTATCAGATGCTTGACATTGTATCAGATGCTTGACAATGTATCACATGCTTGATAATGTATCAGATGCTTGATAATGTATCAGATGCTTGATAATGTATCAGATGCTTGACAATGTATCACATGCTTGATCATCTGATAGAGATGGTGTTGTGAGAGAACCAACGTTGCTGCTCCCAGTCACAAAAGGAAGAATATCCGCAGTTCCGATAGTAATTGCGATTACACTCCTGTGACCAAGGCCAACAGGAAGAACCACTTCACTAGGACCTATTGAGAAAAGATGACTCTATCGATAAACTCAGCAATTACCCAGATCAAATCACCGCTGAAAATAGCACATCATGTTCAGGGTCAAGACATCGTATACCACAGTAGGGACCTTGTAAAAACAATCCTCAGCTCAAGATCACAGCAAAGCAAAGCCTCAGAGGTGAATACATTCTGATGCCCAAAGATGAAATAGCTTTAAATATTCTTATGAATCACAAGGAAGGCGACGAACTTAAGCCATAGGACAAAATAAGGAGAATCAATGACATCCACTATCCCCTGCACATAGTCCTAACTCATTTAAAAAAGCTGAATTATGTGGCGCCAGCAGAAAGATGCCAGGGGTAAAAACCACGAAGTAGGAAAACCGACAAACTCTAGTCACTGTAAGAAGACAGATTCCAGAGAAGCTTGATTTTGGCATTTGGAGCGGAACATGCAACAATGGGTATAAATTGGGTAGGTTTAGATTTAGGAAAGACTTGGGTAAATACTGGTTCGGTAACAAGGTTGTTGATTTGTGGAACCAATTACCACGTAACGTGGTGGAGGTGGGGTCCCTCGATTGTTTCAAACGTGGGTTGGACATGCATATGAGTGGGATTGGTTAGTTATAAATAGAAGCTGCCTCGTATGAGCCAATAGGCCTTCTGCAGTTACCGTGTTCTTATGTTCTCATGTTCCAACACAGGCCTTACACCCCACAGCCCCTCAGATGCTTCAAATGTCAGAGACTTGAACATCACATGGATAGTTACCAACGCCAAGTGAAATGTGGAGTCTGCAGGCTCAGTCTCCCACAAAAACAGTGTGGAGCTGTGGAGGGGGCCATAGGCCACATCGGCATGGAAGAGGGTGAGAAAGTCTCTATCCTGGACTGAGGGAGATTTGGGGCCACCAGGAAATAGTCCAACGTAATCGCTCCCTTATTGCATCCAGTAAGAACACTCAGGGCAATAAAGGCAAGAGTATCCGAGTTCCTACCGGTAAAGCCAAAAAGTATACAGTCCCCCAGCCAGCACAGCAGTAAGTAGTGCTTCCGCACAATTGGACTCTCTCTCTGGACAATTCATAGATCCATAGTAACTGAATTGTCCAAACCTTACTAGCAAAACATGGTATCACACAATCCACAGATTCAAAAGATAATTGAGGACAACCTTAAATTCCAACGAACTATATCCTCACCTTCAAGATCGCAGGCCAGAAAAATACTCTCAGTGTCAAGTGCATCAAGATCCTCTACTCCAATTCCAACTTCCATGGCGAGGTCATCTGACTCTACCTCCATGGATGTCAAGGTAATATCAACATGTTCCAATAACTAATAGAACTAAAAATCCTGCAATTGAGTGTGAAAGTGCTTCACACACAATTGCAACACTTGCAACGCATAATGGCAACCAAAGGTATCTGGGTACTACAAGAGAGGTGACTTACAGACGGATTAGAAACTTAAATCTCAGGTTATCAAAGCTTCTTCCTTTCTTGGGTCAACGGACAATCCAGGGGATGCCATTTATGTGAAACGTGACCTGATCTCCAAGCCCATACTCAGCCAGAGGACAGAGGTTATGGGTGTATCCATTGAGCTAAGACACGAAAACGTAAAGTATTTAATGTTTACATGTCTCCACGTGCTGAAATGGATATCTCAGTGTTATTTGGACAGGCGACCACCTCAAACACAATATAGTTTCGTGATTTCAATTCCCAATTTATGTTTAGGAAAAGCAGAAATTAATAATTGAGTCGCAACATGGTTTTATAAATGGCCGTTCATGTTTAACAAATTTGTTATCTTTTTATTCTAGCATAGTTGAGGCAGTTGATAGTGGTAAGGATTGTGATGTTGTGTTCCTTGACTTTAGCAAAGCTTTTGATACAGTGCCACATAAGGAACATAACAACAAAGGTAACTGCAGATAGCCTATTGGCCCATACGAGGAAGCTCCTATCTATAACCACCCAATCCCACTAATATACATGTCAAACCCGCGCTTGAAACAATCGAGGAACCCCACCTCCACCACGTTACGTGGTAATTGGTTCCACAAATCAACAACCCTGTTACCGAACCAGTATTTATCCAAGTCTTTCCTAAATCAAAACTTATCCAATTTATACCCATTGTTTCGTGTTCTGTCTTGAGTTGATATTTTTAATACCCTATTAATATCCCCTTTGTTATGTCCACACATCCACTTGTAAACATCTATCATGTCACCCCTAACTCTTCGCCTTTCCAGTGAATGCAATTTAAGCTTTATTAATCTTTCTTCATATGAAAGATTTCTAATTTGGGGAATTAACTTTGTCTTCCTATGCTGGACACGTTCAAGTGAATTTATATCTATTCTATAGTACGGCGACCAAAACTGAACTGCATAATCTAAATGGGGCCTAACCAGAGCAAGATATAGCTGAAGAACCACACCAGGTGTCTTGTTACTAACGCTTCGATTAATAAATCCCAGTGTCCTATTCGCCCTATTACGAACATTCATGCATTGATCATTTTGTTATAAATTCTTACTAATCATAACTCCCAGATCTCTTTCGCAATCCGACTTCGCAATCTCAACACCATCTATCTTGAGGTTATCTTGAGATGATTTCGGGGCTTTTTAGTGTCCCCGCGGCCCGGTCCTCGACCAGGCCTCCACCCCCAGGAAGCAACCTGTGACAGCTGACTAACACCCAGGTACCTATTTTACTGCTAGGTAACAGGGGCATAGGGTGAAAGAAACTCTGCCCATTGTTTCTCGCCGGCGCCTGGGATCGAACCCAGGACCACAGGATCACAAGTACAGCGTGCTGTCCGCTCGGCCGACCGGCTCCGATCTAGCTCGTATCTTGTAACTCTATCATCATTACCTAGCCTCAAAACTTTACATTTATTAGCATTAAACTGCATCTGCCAGTCTTTTGACCATTTTAAAACCCTATTTAGATCAACTTGAAGTGATAGCGAGTTTTCTTTCGTGTTAATTTCCCTACCAATTTTTGTATCATCTGCAAATTTGCAGATGTTGCTACTCAAACCTGAATCTAAATCATTTATATATATTATAAACAACAGAGGTCCCAGGACAGAGCCCTGAGGCACTCCCCTAACAATATTATCCCACTCTAACTTAACCCCATTTATACTAACTCTCTGTTTCCTTTGGAATAGCCATGCCCTAATCCAACTTAATATTTGCCATTTGTAAAACCATGTTGTGACTCATTTATTAATTTATATTTTTCAAGATGAAGACGAATTGTATTTGCAATTATTGATTCAAGTAACTTTCCCACAATAGACGTTAGGCTAATTGGCCGATCGTTTGACGCAAGTGATCTATCTCCTTTCTTAAAAATTGGTACCACATTAGCTACCTTCCATGACTCTGGCACTCTGCCTAACTCTATTGATTTATTAAATATGGTAGACAGTGGCTCGGAAAGCTCTTTGCATTCTTTAAGCACCCTGGCAAACACTTCATCCAGCCCTGGGGATTTGTTTGGTTTACTAATTTTATTTTTACTAATTGTTTAATTACATACTCCCTGGTAACTGCTAAACTAGTTAACCTGTCCTCATCCCTACTCACATAGACTTGTTCGGCTGAAGGCATATTGTTAAGTTCTTCTTTAGTAAATACAGATATAAAATATTTGTTAAAAATACTACTCATCTCTTTGTCATTATCCGTTATTTGACCTGTCTCAGATTTTAATGGACCTATCCTTTCCCTAGTCTTAGTTCGATATAACTGAAAAACCCCTTTAGGATTTGACTTTGCTTGCTCTGCTATGCGAACTTCATAGTTTCTTTTTGCTTTCCTAATCTCTTTTTTAACATTTCTAACCAGTTGTATGAATTCCTGTTCTAAACTGACTTCCCCATTCTTAATCCTTTTGTACATCGCTCTCTTTTTACCTATAAGGTTCTTCAAATTCTTTGTTATCCACTTTGGGTCATTAGAACATAAGATCAAAGGTAACTGCAGTAGGCCTATTGGCCCATACGAGGCAGCTCCTATTCTATAACCACCCAATCCCACTCATATACTTGTCCAACCCGCGCTTGAAACAATCGAGGGACACCACCTCCACCACGTTACGCGGCAATTGGTTCCACAAATCAACAACCCTGTTACTGAACCAGTATTTACCCAAGTCTTTCCTAAATCTAAACTTATCCAATTTATACCCATTGTTTCGTGTTCTGTCTTGTGTTGATATTTTTAATACCCTATTAATATTCCCCCTGTTATGTCCATTCATCCACTTGTAAACCTCTATCATGTCACCCCTAACTCTTCGCCTTTCCAGTGAATGCAACTTAAGCTTTGTTAATCTTTCTTCATATGAAAGATTTCTAATTTGGGGAATTAACTTAGGCATCCTACGTTGGACACGTTCAAGTGAATTTATATCCATTCTATAATACGGCGACCAAAACTGAACTGCATAATCTAAATGGGGCCTAACCAGGGCAAGATATAGCTTAAGAACCACACCAGGTGTCTTGTTACTAACGCTTCGATTAATAAATCCCAGTGTCCTATTCGCCTTATTACGAACATTCACGCATTGATCCTTTTGTTTTCAATTCTTACTAATCATAACTCCCAGATCCCTTTCGCAATCCGACTTCGCAATCTCAACACCATCTAGCTCGTATCTTGTAACTCTATCATCATTACCTAGCCTCAGAACTTTACACTTATCAGCATTAAACTGCATTTGCCAATCCTTTGACCATTTCAAAACCCGATCTAGATCAACTTGAAGTGATAGTGAGTCCTCCTCCGAATTCATTTCCCTACCGATTTTCGTATCATCGGCAAATTTGCAAATGTTGCTACTCAAACCTGAATCTAAATCATTTATATATATTATAAACAACAGAGGTCCCAGGACAGAGCCCTGAGGTACTCCACTAACAACATTATCCCACTCTGACTTAACCCCATTTATACTAACTCTCTGTTTCCTTTGGAATAGCCATGCCCTAATCCAACTTAATATAGCACCCCCAATACCATGAGCTTCTATTTTTTTAATTAGTCTTTCATGTGGCACTGTATCAAAAGCTTTGCTAAAGTCAAGGTACACAACATCACAATCCTTACCACTATCAACTGCCTCAACTATGCTGGAATAAAAAGTTAGCAAATTTGTTAAACATGAACGGCCATTTGTAAAACCATGTTGCGACTGATTTATTAATTTATGTTTTTCAAGATGGAGACGAATTGTATTTGCAATTATTGATTCAAGTAACTTTCCCACAATAGACGTTAGGCTAATTGGCCGATAGTTTGACGCAAGTGATCTATCTCCTTTCTTAAAAATTGGTACCACATTAGCTACCTTCCATGACTCTGGCACTCTGCCTGACTCTGTTGATTTATTAAATATGGTAGACAGTGGCTCGGAAAGCTCCTCTTTGCATTCTTTAAGCACCCTGGCAAACACTTCATCGGGCCCTAGGGATTTGTTTGGTTTTAGTTTTTCTAATTGTTTAATTACATCCTCCCTGGTAACTGCTAAACTGGTCAACCTGTCCTCATCCCCATCCACATAGACTTGTTCGGCTGAAGGCATATTGTTAAGTTCTTCTTTAGTAAATACAGATATAAAATATTTGTTAAAAATACTACTCATCTCCTTGTCATTATCCGTTATTTGACCTGTCTCAGATTTTAATGGACCTATCCTTTCCCTAGTCTTAGTTCGATATAACTGAAAAAAACCCTTTTGGATTTGACTTTGCTTGCTCTGCTATGTGAACTTCATAGTTTCTTTTTGCTTTCCTAATCTCTTTTTTAACATTTCTAACCAGTTGTATGAATTCCTGTTCTAACCTGACTTCCCCATTCTTAATCCTTTTGTTCCAAGCTCTCTTTTTACCTATAAGGTTCTTTAAATTATTTGTTATCCACTTTGGGTCATTAGTATTCGACCTATTCAATTTGTATGGTATACTACGTTCCTGTGCTTTGTTTAGAATATTCTTAAATAAGTTATATATTAAATCCACATCGAAATCCTCCTTTACGTCACCTGTCGCTGGGTTCATGTCTCGCTCCAAGACTGGCCCACACCCCATACCCAAGACTTTCCAATCTATTTGACCCAAAAAACTTCTTAGGCTATTAAAATCAGCTTTGCGAAAATCTGGCACTTTAACAGAATTTTCTCCTACAGGTCTTTTCCATTCTGTGCTAAATCTGATTTCTTTGTGATCACTGTTCCCTAGCTCACTCCCTATTTCGATGTCATTAATTTGTGTTTCCCTGTTAGTTAACACTAAATCTAAAATATTATTTTCCAGCGTTGGTTCCTTAATGTGTTGCGTAAGAAAGCAATCGTCAATTAATTCTAGAAAATCTTCTGCTTCACTATTCCCTGTTTTTGTTCACCCAGTTTATTCCACTAAAATTAAAGTCACCCATGACATAAATACTGTTAGATCTAGATGCTTTAGATATTTCATCCCATAGATACTTTGCTTCCATTCTGTCTAAATTTGGTGGCCTATATATAACTCCTATTATAATATTATTTGGTTTTTCCAAAACTGAGCCACACTGTGTGTGGCTCAGTTTTGATTCCCTCTTTGAGACTACATTTCAAATTGTCCCTAACATATATGGCTACTTCCCCTCCTCGTCTAATATATCGATCTGTGTGAAATAGTTTAAATCCATTTATTTGATATTCAGCTAATAGTTCTCTATTTTCTACATTCATCCACGTTTCGGTAAGTGCAATAATATCTATTTTTTCTGTGCAGACAGGAGCATTTAATTCGTTAATTTTATTTCTTAGACTTCTACTGTTAGTGTAATATACCCTAAGTGAATTGTTATTTTGAGGCTCTCTTTCTTTCCCTGATCATTTTGCCAATTCCTTTCTCCCACGAACACATACTTTTATTACCTTCTTCCTCCAAATCAATTCCCATACCACTATCTACAAACAGTTTAAACCCAAACAAACACCTCTAACCACTTCTTCCAACGAGTTCGCAACAGCAACAACCCCAGCTCTCGATAGATGCACCCCATCACAAGCATACATTTCATTTCTTCCATAGAAGTGTTCCCAGTTGTCTATGAAAGATATTGCATTTGATTTGCAATATCTTTCCAGCCGGCAATTGACACCAAGTGCCCTCGACATCCATTCATTTCCCACTCCCTTTCTCGGAAGAATGCCACATATGATCGGGATTCCTCCCTTGCTCCTAACTAATTCAATGGCTGTCCTGAATCTCTGTATTAGTTCCTCACTCCTAACTCCTTTGTTCTTATGTTCTTATGTTCTTAATTCAGTTTGGGTTGATGATACATAAGAACATAAGAACAAAGGCAACTGCAAAAGGCTTATTGGCCCATACGAGGCAGCTCCTATCTATAACCACCCATTCCCACTCATAAACATGTCCAACCGCGCTTGAAACAATCGACCCTATTGATTTATTTAATATGGTAGACAGTGGCTCGGAAAGCTCCTCTGTGCATTCTTTAAGCACCCTGGCAAACAGGGAGCCGGTCGGCCGAGCGGACAGCACACTGGACTTCTGATCCTGTGGTCCCGGGTTCGATCCCGGGCGCCGGCGAGAAACAAAGGGCAGAGTTTCTTTCACCCTATGCCCCTGTTACCTAACAGTAAAATAGGTACCTGGGAATTAGTCAGCTGTCACGGGCTGCTTCCTGGGGGTGGAGGCCTGGTCAAGGAACGGGCCGCGGGTACACTAAAAGCCCCGAAATCATCTCAAGATAACCTCAAGATAACACTTCATCCGGCCCTGGGGATTTGATTGGTTTTAGTTTTACTATTTGTTTAATTACATCCTCCCTGGTAACTGCTAAACTAGTCAACCTGTCCTCGTCCCCACCCACATTTATTTGTTCGGCTGAAGGCATATTGTTAAGTTCCTCTTTAGTAAATACTGATATAAAATATTTATTAAAAATACTACTCATCTCCTTGTCATTATCCGTTATTTCACCTGTCTCAGTTTTTAATGAACCTATCCTTTCCCTAGTCTTAGTTCGATATTCTTAGTTCTTAGTCCGAAGCGAATTTTGGTTGTGGGAGATTCCCAGGTGAGGTATTTAGACAGAACGTTTTGTGCCAGAGATAGGGGAAACAGATTAAGGGTTTGCTATCCGGGAGCTGGAATTGGTGATATTGTTGGAAGCATGAATGATATTATGACGGGAAATGGGAACAAACCCATTATTTGTATTAGTGCAGGGGGTAATGATGTTGGGCGAGTTAGGAGTGAGGAACTAATACAGAGATTCAGGACATCCATTGAATTAGTTAGGAGCAAGGGAGGAATCCCGATCATATGTGGCATTCTTCCAAGAAAGGGAGTGGGAAATGAATGGATGTCGAGGGCACTTGGTGTCAATTGCCGGCTGGAAAGATATTGCAAATCAAATGCAATATCTTTCATAAACAACTGGGAACACTTCTATGGAAGAAATGAAATGTATGCTCGTGATGGGGTGCATCTATCGAGGGCTGGGGTTGTTGCTGTTGCGAACTCGTTGGAACCAGTGGTTAGAGGTGTTTGTTTGGGTTTAAACTCTTAGTAGATAGTGGTATGGGAATTGATTTGGAGGAAGGAGGTAATAAAAGTATGTGTTCGTGGGAGAAAAGAATTGGCAAACTGATCAGGAAAAGAGAAGGGCCTCAAAATAACAATTCACTTAGGGTATATTACACTAACAGTAGAAGTCTAAGAAATAAAATTAACGAATTAAATGCTCTTGTCTGCACAGAAAAAATAGATATTATTGCACTTACCGAAACGTGAATGAATGTACAAAATAGAGAACTATTAGCTGAATATCAAATAAATGGATTTAAACTATTTCACACAGATCGATATATTAGACGAGGAGGGGGAGTAGCCATATATGTTAGGGACAATTTGAAATGTAGTCTCAAAGAAGGAATCAAAACTGAGCCACACACAGAAACTATTTGGATAGAATTAAACGAAAAACCAAATAATATTATAATAGGAGTTATATATAGGCCACCAAATTTAGACAGAATGGAAGCAAAGCATCTATGGGATGAAATATCTAGAGCATCTAGATCTAACAGTATATATGTCATGGGGGACTTTAACTTTAGTGGAATAAACTGGTTGAACAAAACAGGGAATAGTGAAGCAGAAGATTTTCTAGAATTAATTGACGATTGCTTTCTTACGCAACACATTAATGAACCAACGTGGGAAAATAATATTTTAGATTTAGTGTTAACTAACAGGGAAACACAAATTAATGACATCGAAATAGGGAGTGAGCTAGGGAACAGTGATCACAAAGAAATCAGATTTAGCATAGAATGGAATAGACCTGTAGGAGAAAATTCCGTTAAAGTGCCAGATTTTCGAAAAGCCGATTTTAATAGCCTAAGAAATTTTTTGGGTCAAATAGATTGGAAAGTCTTGGGTATGGGGTGTGGGCCGGTCTTGGAGCGAGACATGAACCCAGCGATAGGTGACGTAAAAGTGGATTTCGATGTGGATTTAATATATAACTTATTTAAGAATATTCTAAACAAAGCACAGGAACATAGTATACCATACAAATTGAATAGATCGAATACTAATGACCCAAAGTGGATAACAAATAATTTGAAGAACCTTATAGGTAAAAAGAGAGCTTGGTACAAAAGGATTAAAAATGGGGAGGTCACTTTAGAACAGGAATTCGTACAACTGGTTAGAAATGTTAAAAAAGAGATAAGGAAAGCAAAAAGAAACTATGAAGTTCGCATAGCAGGGCAAGCAAAGACAAATCCTAAAGGGTTTTTTCAGTTATATCGTACTAAGACTAGGGAAAGGATAGGTCCATTAAAAACTGAGACAGGTCAAATAACGGATAATGACAAGGAGATGAGTAGTATTTTTAACAAATATTTTATATCTGTATTTACTAAAGAAGAACTTAACAATATGCCTTCAGCCGAACAAGTCTATGTGGGTGGGGATGAGGACAGGTTGACTAGTTTATATTATCATAGCAATATGGAAGTTGTAGTGAAGGACCTGGTGACTCTAGTGGGAGCCCTGAGGACAGAGTTGGACTCTCTGCGGGAGGAGGTGCGTCAGCTTAAAAAACAACGAGAAGTAACGAAGGAGGAGACCAGCAGTAAAGGGACCTCGTCTTGGAGAGTTGCGAAAGACAGGGGCCTTAAGAAGACTTTGATAAAGCCGCCTTCAAACGCCATAGCAACTTCAAATTCATTTGACGTTTTGGAGGACGAGTGCTGTGGAGAGACTGTGGATCGCGCAAAAGGGAAAGCAACGAAGAGAAAGGAAGCGCAGGCCCCTCAGAAAGTAAAGGAAGTACCTAAGCAAACATTAGTTGTGGGAGATTCCCAGATAAGGTATTTGGATAGAACGTTTTGTGCTAGAGATAGGGGGAACAGGTTAAGGGTTTGCTATCCCGGAGCTGGCATTGGTGATATTATAAACAACATGAATGATATTATAGCTGGTAATGGGAACAATCCCATTACTTGCATTAGCGTGGGAGGAAATGATGTTGGTCGAGTCAGGAGTGAGGAACTGATTCAGAGGTATAAAACAGCCATAGAGTTAGTTAGGAGCAAGGGAGGAATCCCGATCATATGTGGCATTCTTCCAAGAAAGGGAGTGGGAAATGAATGGATATCGAGGGCACTTGGTGTCAATTGCCGGCTGGAAAGATATTGCAAATCAAATGCAATATCTTTCATAGACAACTGGGAACACTTCTATGGAAGAAATGAAATGTATGCTCGTGATGGGGTGCATCTATCGAGAGCTGGGGTTGTTGCTGTTGCGAACTCGCTAGAAGAAGTGGTTAGAGGTGTTTGTTTGGGTTTAAACTGTTAGTAGATAGAGGTATGGGAATTGATTTGGAGGAAGGAGGTAATAAAAGTATGTGTTTGTGGGAGAAAGGAATTGGCAAAACGATCAGGGAAAGAGAAGGTCCGCAAAATAACAATTCACTTAGGGTATATTACACTAACAGTAGAAGTCTAAGAAATAAAATTAACGAATTAAATGCTCTTGTCTGCACAGAAAAAATAGATATTATTGCACTTACCGAAACGTGGATGAATGTAGAAAATAGAGAACTATTAGCTGAATATCAAATATATGGATTTAAACTATTTCACACAGATAGATATATTAGACGAGGAGGTGGAGTAGCCATATATGTTAGGGACAATTTGAAATGTAGTCTCAAAGAGGGAATCAAAACAGAGCCACACACAGAAACTATTTGGATTGAATTAAACGAAAAAGCTAATAATATTATAATAGGAGTAATATATAGGCCACCAAATTTAGACAGAATGGAAGCAAAGCATCTATGGGATGAAATATCTAGAGCATCTAGATCTAACAGTATTTATGTCATGGGTGACTTTAATTTTAGCGGAATAAACTGGTTGAACAAAACAGGGAATAGTGAAGCAGAAGATTTTCTAGAATTAATTGACGATTGCTTTCTTACGCAACACATTAAGGAACCAACACGGGAAAATAATATTTTAGATTTAGTGTTAACTAACAGGGAAACGCAAATTAATGACATCGAAATAGGGAGTGAGCTAGGGAGCAGTGATCACAAAGAAATCAGATTTAGCATAGAATGGAATAGACCAGTAGGAGAAAATTCTGTTAAAGTGCCAGATTTTCGAAAAGCTGATTTTAATAGCCTAAGAAATTTTTTGGGTCAAATTGATTGGAAAGGCTTGGGTATGGGGTGTGGGCCGGTCTTGGAGCGAGACATGAACCCAGCGATAGGTGACTTAAATGGGGATTTCGATGTGGATTCAATATATAACTTATTTAAGAATATTCTAAACAAAGCACAGGAACGTAGTATACCATACAAATTGAATAGATCGTATACTAATGACCCAAAGTGGATAACAAAGAATTTGAAGAACCTTATAGGTAAAAAGAGAGCTTGGTACAAAAGGATTAAAAATGGGGAGGTCACTTTAGAACAGGAATTCGTACAACTGGTTAGAAATGTTAAAAAAGAGATAAGGAAAGCTAAAAGAAACTATGAAGTTCGCATAGCAGGGCAAGCAAAGACAAATCCTAAAGGGTTTTTTCAGTTATATCGTACTAAGACTAGGGAAAGGATAGGTCCATTAAAAACTGAGACAGGTCAAATAACAGATAGTGATGAAGAGATGAGTAGTATTTTTAATAAATATTTTGTATCTGTATTTACTAAAGAGGAACTTAACAATATGCCTTCAGCCGAACAAGTCTATGTGGGTGGGGACGAGGACAGGTTGACGAGTTTAGCAGTTACCAGGGAGGATGTTCTTAAACAAATAGTAAAACTCAAACCAAACAAATCCCCAGGGCCGGATGAAGTGTTTGCTAGGGTGCTTAAAGAATGCAAAGAGGAGCTTTGTGACCCACTGTCAACCATATTTAATAAATCAATAGAGTCAGGCAGAGTGCCAGAGTTTTGGAAAGTTGCTAATGTGATACCAGTTTTTAAGAAAGGAGATAGATCACTTGCGTCTAACTATCGACCAATTAGCCTAACGTCTATTGTGGGAAAGTTACTCGAATCTATAATAGCAAATAAAATTCGTCTTCATCTTGAAAAACATAAATTAATAATTGAGTCGCAACATGGTTTTATAAATGGCCGTTCATGTTTAACAAATTTGTTATCTTTTTATTCTAGCATTGTTGAGGCAGTTGATAGTGGTAAGGATTGCGATGTTGTATACCTTGACTTTAGCAAAGCTTTTGATACAGTGCCACATGAAAGACTGATTAAAAAAATAGAGTCTCATGGTATTGGGGGTGCTATATTAAGCTGGATTAGGGCATGGCTATACCAAAGGAAACAGAGAGTTAGTATAAATGGAATCAAGTCAGAGTGGGAAAATGTTGTAAGTGGAGTGCCTCAAG
>NC_091169.1:32242423-32253700 GCF_040958095.1 Procambarus clarkii
GTTCAATACAGTAATTTAGTTACCAAGCTCCAGCGCTTGTCCTCCGCCTTAGCTCTCTCTCGTATCTTCGTTAGTATCAGTCCAATTTCCCTGAAATTTTTACCCTCTGTATTTCGGGCACCGTAAATAAGATCAAAACAGTTATCAAGCTCCAGCGCTTGTCCCCCACCTTATTTCGTTTATACAAGATCGTTAGTAACAGTCCAATTTCCCTGAAATTTTTACCCTCTGTATTTCAGACTCCGTAAATAAAATCAAGTCAGTTATCGAGCTCCAGCTCTCGTCACCGCCTTAGTTCTCCTTCGTATCTTTGTAAATAACCCATCAATTTCCCTAAAATTAAAAGCAGACATACTTCAAAGTTAGTAAATAAGATCAAGTCAGTTACTGAGCTCCAGCTCTCGTCCCTGCCTTAGTTCTCCTTCGTATCTTTGTAAATAACCCATCAATTTCCCTAAAATTAAAAGCAGACATACTTCAAAGTTAGTAAATAAGATCAAGTCAGTTACTGAGCTCCAGCTCTCGTCCCCCACCCTCTTCCACCCTCAAGTCTTTGTAAATAAACCATCAATTTCCCCGAAATTTTTACCCTCTGTATTTCAGACATAGTAAATATGATGAAAACAATTATAAAACTCTAGCTCTTGTCCTCTGTCCAAGTTCACTCCTGTAAATTCATTACTATCAATCCAAATCCCCCTGAGATTTAAACACCCAACTACATTTTCAGACATAGTAAATAAAAACCAGTTCAGTTATCAAGTTTCAACTCTTGTGCCCCAGCTTAGTTCATTTTGTACAAGTTCTTTATTTCCAACTATATCACATGAGATTTAAGATCACCTTATTTCTAACGTAGTAAAATTAATCAGGGCATTAACCAAGCTACATTTCCTCTGTCTTAGATCATCGAACATAATTATATCCGACCAAGTTCCTCTCCTGCCTATCTGTTTATCAGAATAATTACATTACCCTCCCCTCCCCAACTTATCCAAACCTTCAATAATCGTACTGTATTTGCATATTTTCTCTATATTCAGCTATGTTCTTCACTTTTTGTCCATGTTTTCTGTGTTCATTCCATGTTCTACAAATGTTCACAGTCCCATTCAGTTCATATTTTCGCAAGTATCTCCATTTTTTCTGTAATCTTTCTCTTAGTCTCATTATGTTCTCTACAAAGTCTAGTCATATTTTCTATGTTTTCATGTTCATCACATGTTCTCTTTACAACTTTTATACTCAATATTCATGCTAACTTCCATATTTTGTGTTCTTTGTCAATATTCATGTTCCTCTACAAGTTCATGTTCCTCACAAGATCACTTCGTTTTTCACCTTCACTTACATGCTTTCTACATTCTTTGTCATATTCTCCATGTTCTTCACAAGTCCATTGTTCATTCTTTGTATTCCCTATTCTCCTTATCATGTCTTCATATTCTCTATAAGTTCATATTCCCTGCATGTTCACTGTATTCATCAACTTTTTCTTACATGTTTTCTGTGTTCTCCGTATGTTCACTGTGTTCATTCCCCTACTTAACCTCAATTTTTTATGTTCTTTGTTTCTTTAAACCAATTTGTTTCTTCCATTCACTAACTAGTTCTTTGTCAAATAATATTATACTGCATTACAGTTTCCTCAACAATTTTAGTCACCCAGTTTTTATTTGCAAAACTATGTCAAAGTAATTCTCGTAGTCAACTAAATAGTTCTACCAGCCATGTTCTTAAACAAATCTACACTTTATTCAGTTCCAAATTTACAAAGACAAACCTTTCTTGTAACTTCTTAACTAAAAATCTTTCGCCAATCAACTAAAAACATAGTCACTTTCGTCATTTCTCAACTAAACTTATTATCCAGTCAACTAAAAATTGTCAAAGGAATCTTTCCAACACTGTTCATAACTAAACTTATTCCCTAGTCATCAGAAAATAACCGTGTTCTTCATGTTTCATTGTCATTTCATAACTAAAATTATCCATCAATCAACAGAAAAAGCCATGTTCATCATGTTTTTGTCTTTTTGCTTAACTAAAATTATGTTTTGTCAAGTAAGAAAAAATAACCAAAGATATCTTTCATCGCTGTTCTTAACTGACATTATACTTTGGGGAGCACAAAAAATAGTCTCCCTCGTCATGTTTTGGCTTTTGCTCAACTAAAAGTATTCATCGGTCAACTAAAAATAGTTACTTCATCATGTTTCCTTGTCATTTCTTAACTCAAATATCACTTCTCTCATCTGAAAATAGTCAGGATTAACCTCATTCAACACCGTTCTTAACTAAAACAGCCTTTCGCTTAGCTAAAAATTGTCAAAGGAATCTTTTCAGCACTGTTCATAACTAACTTATCCATAGTCAAGTAAGAAAATATAGTCAAAGATATCTATCATCGTCGTTCTTAACTGACATTATACTTTGTGGAGCGCTAAAATAGTCACTGTCGTCATATTTTGTCTTTTTCCTCAACTAAAAGAGTCAAATGTAACTTTTTCAACACTTTCGTAACTAAAATTATATGTCGCTAAGTAAGAAAAAATAGTCAAATGTAACTTTTTCAGCACTTTCGTAAAAATTATATGTCGTTAAGTAAGAAAAATAGTCAAAGGTGCTCTCCGTAACGCCAAAGTTACTCTTCGAGATAACAAAAAGACGCTCTCAAACACTCAAAATTTACTCGCATCCTCAAAGTTATTCTCAGAGTCATCAAAAAGTTAATCTCAGTTATCAAAATGCTATTCTCCAAGTAGCTTTTCATTCATCAGAGAAACTTTCTAAGACGTCCTTGTTCATTAAAGTTAATCTCTTGTCCACAAAGTTATTCTGAGCTATCAAACTTGTTCTCAAAGACATCAAATGTTATTCACAGAGTCATCAAAGTTATTTTGTAACTCACTTTGTCCACAAAGTTATTCTCAGAGACATCAAAAGTTAATCTCAAAGTCATCAAATGTTATTCACAGAGTCATCAAAGTTATTTTGTAACTCACTTTGTTCATAAAAGTTATTCTCAGTCATGTTATGTTATTCTCTAACTCACTTCCATTCATCAAAGACATTCTCTAACTCCTCAAAGTTAATCTCTAAGACAACAAAGTATTTCTCAGAGCTAACAAACTTGTTCTCAAAGTCATCAAAGTTATTCTAAGACATCATCTTTCATCAAAGATATTCTCTCTAAGTCATCAAAGTTACTTTTCATTACATCAAAGACGCATTCAAATACTACCCATGTTCTCAGAAGTCATTCTCAAAGGCATCAAAGTTATTCAAAGAGCTAACAAAAGTTATTCTCAGAGTCACCTTCGTTCTTCAGAGAAACTTTCCAAAACATCTTTGTTCATCAAAGTTATTCTCAGAGTTAACAAAGGTAATCTCTAACTCACTCTCAGTCATCAAAGTTAATCCAAGAGACGTCAAAGTTAATCCAAGACATCATCTTTCATCAAAGATATTCTCTCTAAGCCATCAATGTTCTTCTCTAAGACATCAAAGTTATTCTCTATGTCATCAAAAAGTTATTCTCTGAGCTAACAAAATACTACTCATGTTCTCAAAGACATTCTCCAATTCATCAAACTTGTTTTCAAAGTCATCAAAGACATTCTCTAAGTCCTGAAAGTTATTCTCTAAGACAACAAAGTCTTTCTCAGAGCTACCAAAGATGTTCTCTAAATCATAAAAGTTAATCTTAACTCACCTTCGTTCATTAGAGAAACTTTCCAATCCATATTCGTTGACCAGAGTTATTCTCAGAGTCATCAAAGCGATCTCTAATTCATCTTCGTTCTCCAAAGTTGTTCTCTAAGACACCTTCGTTCATCAAAGAAACTCTCCTTCTTCCATCATGTTATTCTTTAAGACATCTTCAGTCATAAAATTTCTCTCCAAAATGTAACTAGTTCAGCTTTTCATACCAAACCTGCATTTCTGTTAAAACATATTTTCTTAGTTGCTTTACCCTAAAACTGTTCTCTGAACTACACTGTTCAAACCTACGTAACCTATCCTCTCCACCCAATGTTACTTAGTTAACGTAACGTTCCTAAACCTAACTTTACCTATCCTAACTTATTTAACTTATCTTACCTATCCTAACCTAACTTGCTTTACCTAACTTAATCTGCATAACCTAACTTTACCTATGTTACCTTACCTTACCTATCTTACCTAACCTAACCTAACTCTACCTATGTTACCTTACCTTACCTACCTTTCCTAACTTAACCTGCTTAACCTATCTTACCTATCTTACCTAACTTTACCTATGTTACCTTACCTTACCTACCTTTCCTAACTTAACCTGCTTAACCTATCTTACCTATCTTACCTAACTTTTACCTATCTTACCTACCTTTCCTAACTTAACCTATGTTACCTTACCTTACCTACCTTTCCTAACTTAACCTGCTTAACCTATCTTACCTATCTTACCTAACTTTACCTATCTTACCTAACTTAACTTTCATAACCTAACTTAACCTGCTTAACCTAACTTACCTTACCTTCCCTATCTTACCTAACTTTACCTATCCTATCCTAACCTAACTTGTCTTACCTAACTTAATCTTACATTCCCAAACTGATGTATCCTAACTTATCTAGTCAAACCAAACATGCTCTAACTTACATAAGTATTCCTTCTTGTCTTTTGTGTTTCGTCAATCAGTGTCTCATATTCATTTACTCATTTCATTAGTTAATTTCTCAAATGGTCACTTATGGATTTCAAGTGCTATTTGTTGTTAGAGATTGGATATTTAAGCATTTCAAAGAATTTTTGTTATATATGGGCATTTACTCATTTCAAGGGATAATTTCTCAAATGGACGTTTTTGCATTTCAAGTGTTATTTGTTTAAGATTGGGTATTTAACCATTTCAAAGGTTTTTCTTATATATGGGAACTTACTCGTTTCAAGGGTCAATTTCTCAAATGGTCATTTTTGCAGATCAAGGGTTATTTGTTAAAGTTCATCAAGTTGCCCATAAGTTGTATTTATTATGTTTGATATCATATGTTCTTATTCCCCAACCCCTTAACCTAACCTCTTGTAATCTTAGTGTATTTAGTAGGTTCTATCTTATGTTCTTATTCCCCAACCCTTTAACCTAACCTTTCAGATGTAGTTTATTGTGTTTTTTGACATATTTGTTGAATATATTATCCTTTTCCTAACCTTTCAGATGTAGCTTTGTTTCTCCTTTTTTGTATATTTTTACCCAAACCTTCTTTCCTTCTTTATTTTGATTCTCCTACTCCTTCTAACCCTCCTTTTCTATCTCTCTCCCTTATTCTCTCTCTCCCTCATTTGCTCAAATGCTCTCTTGTTTCTCAAATTCAAGTCTTATTGTTCCCATTCTCACACCCTCACTCTCATTCACTTAGTTTTTCTTTTTCTCAAATTCAAGTCTTAGTGCTCCCATGCCCACACTCTCTCTCATTCTCTCTTCTTTGGTCCCATTTTCTTCCGCCCTCTCTCTCTTACTCCTTGCTCTTCTTTTATGCTCTCACTCCCTTGAGCTCTTGTTTTTCTCAAATTCAAGTCTTAGTGCTCCCATGCTCTTCCTCCCCCCCCCTCTCTTACTCTTTTCTCCTCTTTTCATGCTCTCACTCACTTGCTCTCTTGTTTTTCTCAATTTCAAGTCTTAGTAGATCTGATTCTTTACTATTGTAATTCTATTATTACTAAGATAAAGAATGAACTTATATGTGAAATCAAAGTAAAAGAAGGAAAGAAGGTTTGGGTAAAAATATACAAAAAAGGAGAAACAAAGCTACATCTGAAAGGTTAGGAAAAGGATAATATATTCAACAAATATGTCAAAAAACACAATAAACTACATCTGAAAGGTTAGGTTAAAGGGTTGGGGAATAAGAACATAAGATAGAACCTACTAAATACACTAAGATTACAAGAGGTTAGGTTAAGGGGTTGGGGAATAAGAACATATGATATCAAACATAATAAATACAACTTATGGGCAACTTGATGAACTTTAACAAATAACCCTTGATCTGCAAAAATGACCATTTGAGAAATTGACCCTTGAAACGAGTAAGTTCCCATATATAAGAAAAACCTTTGAAATGGTTAAATACCCAATCTTAAACAAATAACACTTGAAATGCAAAAACGTCCATTTGAGAAATTATCCCTTGAAATGAGTAAATGCCCATATATAACAAAAATTCTTTGAAATGCTTAAATATCCAATCTCTAACAACAAATAGCACTTGAAATCCATAAGTGACCATTTGAGAAATTAACTAATGAAATGAGTAAATGAATATGAGACACTGATTGACGAAACACAAAAGACAAGAAGGAATACTTATGTAAGTTAGAGCATGTTTGGTTTGACTAGATAAGTTAGGATACATCAGTTTGGGAATGTAAGATTAAGTTAGGTAAGACAAGTTAGGTTAGGATAGGATAGGTAAAGTTAGGTAAGATAGGGAAGGTAAGGTAAGTTAGGTTAAGCAGGTTAAGTTAGGTTATGAAAGTTAAGTTAGGTAAGATAGGTAAAGTTAGGTAAGATAGGTAAGATAGGTTAAGCAGGTTAAGTTAGGAAAGGTAGGTAAGGTAAGGTAACATAGGTTAAGTTAGGAAAGGTAGGTAAGATAGGTAAAAGTTAGGTAAGATAGGTAAGATAGGTTAAGCAGGTTAAGTTAGGAAAGGTAGGTAAGGTAAGGTAACATAGGTAAAGTTAGGTAAGATAGGTAAGATAGGTTAAGCAGGTTAAGTTAGGAAAGGTAGGTAAGGTAAGGTAACATAGGTAGAGTTAGGTTAGGTTAGGTAAGATAGGTAAGGTAAGGTAACATAGGTAAAGTTAGGTTATGCAGATTAAGTTAGGTAAAGCAAGTTAGGTTAGGATAGGTAAGATAAGTTAAATAAGTTAGGATAGGTAAAGTTAGGTTTAGGAACGTTACGTTAACTAAGTAACATTGGGTGGAGAGGATAGGTTACGTAGGTTTGAACAGTGTAGTTCAGAGAACAGTTTTAGGGTAAAGCAACTAAGAAAATATGTTTTAACAGAAATGCAGGTTTGGTATGAAAAGCTGAACTAGTTACATTTTGGAGAGAAATTTTATGACTGAAGATGTCTTAAAGAATAACATGATGGAAGAAGGAGAGTTTCTTTGATGAACGAAGGTGTCTTAGAGAACAACTTTGGAGAACGAAGATGAATTAGAGATCGCTTTGATGACTCTGAGAATAACTCTGGTCAACGAATATGGATTGGAAAGTTTCTCTAATGAACGAAGGTGAGTTAAGATTAACTTTTATGATTTAGAGAACATCTTTGGTAGCTCTGAGAAAGACTTTGTTGTCTTAGAGAATAACTTTCAGGACTTAGAGAATGTCTTTGATGACTTTGAAAACAAGTTTGATGAATTGGAGAATGTCTTTGAGAACATGAGTAGTATTTTGTTAGCTCAGAGAATAACTTTTTGGTGACATAGAGAATAACTTTGATGTCTTAGAGAAGAACATTGATGGCTTAGAGAGAATATCTTTGATGAAAGATGATGTCTTGGATTAACTTTGACGTCTCTTGGATTAACTTTGATGACTGAGAGTGAGTTAGAGATTACCTTTGTTAACTCTGAGAATAACTTTGATGAACAAAGATGTTTTGGAAAGTTTCTCTGAAGAACGAAGGTGACTCTGAGAATAACTTTTGTTAGCTCTTTGAATAACTTTGATGCCTTTGAGAATGACTTCTGAGAACATGGGTAGTATTTGAATGCGTCTTTGATGTAATGAAAAGTAACTTTGATGACTTAGAGAGAATATCTTTGATGAAAGATGATGTCTTAGAATAACTTTGATGACTTTGAGAACAAGTTTGTTAGCTCTGAGAAATACTTTGTTGTCTTAGAGATTAACTTTGAGGAGTTAGAGAATGTCTTTGATGAATGGAAGTGAGTTAGAGAATAACATAACATGACTGAGAATAACTTTTATGAACAAAGTGAGTTACAAAATAACTTTGATGACTCTGTGAATAACATTTGATGACTTTGAGATTAACTTTTGATGTCTCTGAGAATAACTTTGTGGACAAAGTGAGTTACAAAATAACTTTGATGACTCTGTGAATAACATTTGATGTCTTTGAGAACAAGTTTGATAGCTCAGAATAACTTTGTGGACAAGAGATTAACTTTAATGAACAAGGACGTCTTAGAAAGTTTCTCTGATGAATGAAAAGCTACTTGGAGAATAGCATTTTGATAACTGAGATTAACTTTTTGATGACTCTGAGAATAACTTTGAGGATGCGAGTAAATTTTGAGTGTTTGAGAGCGTCTTTTTGTTATCTCGAAGAGTAACTTTGGCGTTACGGAGAGCACCTTTGACTATTTTTCTTACTTAACGACATATAATTTTTACGAAAGTGCTGAAAAAGTTACATTTGACTATTTTTTCTTACTTAGCGACATATAATTTTAGTTACGAAAGTGTTGAAAAAGTTACATTTGACTCTTTTAGTTGAGGAAAAAGACAAAATATGACGACAGTGACTATTTTAGCGCTCCACAAAGTATAATGTCAGTTAAGAACGACGATGATAGATATCTTTGACTATATTTTCTTACTTGACTATGGATAAGTTAGTTATGAACAGTGCTGAAAAGATTCCTTTGACAATTTTTAGCTAAGCGAAAGGCTGTTTTAGTTAAGAACGGTGTTGAATGAGGTTAATCCTGACTATTTTCAGATGAGAGAAGTGATATTTGAGTTAAGAAATGACAAGGAAACATGATGAAGTAACTATTTTTAGTTGACCGATGAATACTTTTAGTTGAGCAAAAGCCAAAACATGACGAGGGAGACTATTTTTTGTGCTCCCCAAAGTATAATGTCAGTTAAGAACAGCGATGAAAGATATCTTTGGTTATTTTTTCTTACTTGACAAAACATAATTTTAGTTAAGCAAAAAGACAAAAACATGATGAACATGGCTTTTTCTGTTGATTGATGGATAATTTTAGTTATGAAATGACAATGAAACATGAAGAACACGGTTATTTTCTGATGACTAGGGAATAAGTTTAGTTATGAACAGTGTTGGAAAGATTCCTTTGACAATTTTTAGTTGACTGGATAATAAGTTTAGTTGAGAAATGACGAAAGTGACTATGTTTTTAGTTGATTGGCGAAAGATTTTTAGTTAAGAAGTTACAAGAAAGGTTTGTCTTTGTAAATTTGGAACTGAATAAAGTGTAGATTTGTTTAAGAACATGGCTGGTAGAACTATTTAGTTGACTACGAGAATTACTTTGACATAGTTTTGCAAATAAAAACTGGGTGACTAAAATTGTTGAGGAAACTGTAATGCAGTATAATATTATTTGACAAAGAACTAGTTAGTGAATGGAAGAAACAAATTGGTTTAAAGAAACAAAGAACATAAAAAATTGAGGTTAAGTAGGGGAATGAACACAGTGAACATACGGAGAACACAGAAAACATGTAAGAAAAAGTTGATGAATACAGTGAACATGCAGGGAATATGAACTTATAGAGAATATGAAGACATGATAAGGAGAATAGGGAATACAAAGAATGAACAATGGACTTGTGAAGAACATGGAGAATATGACAAAGAATGTAGAAAGCATGTAAGTGAAGGTGAAAAACGAAGTGATCTTGTGAGGAACATGAACTTGTAGAGGAACATGAATATTGACAAAGAACACAAAATATGGAAGTTAGCATGAATATTGAGTATAAAAGTTGTAAAGAGAACATGTGATGAACATGAAAACATAGAAAATATGACTAGACTTTGTAGAGAACATAATGAGACTAAGAGAAAGATTACAGAAAAAATGGAGATACTTGCGAAAATATGAACTGAATGGGACTGTGAACATTTGTAGAACATGGAATGAACACAGAAAACATGGACAAAAAGTGAAGAACATAGCTGAATATAGAGAAAATATGCAAATACAGTACGATTATTGAAGGTTTGGATAAGTTGGGGAGGGGAGGGTAATGTAATTATTCTGATAAACAGATAGGCAGGAGAGGAACTTGGTCGGATATAATTATGTTCGATGATCTAAGACAGAGGAAATGTAGCTTGGTTAATGCCCTGATTAATTTTACTACGTTAGAAATAAGGTGATCTTAAATCTCATGTGATATAGTTGGAAATAAAGAACTTGTACAAAATGAACTAAGCTGGGGCACAAGAGTTGAAACTTGATAACTGAACTGGTTTTTATTTACTATGTCTGAAAATGTAGTTGGGTGTTTAAATCTCAGGGGGATTTGGATTGATAGTAATGAATTTACAGGAGTGAACTTGGACAGAGGACAAGAGCTAGAGTTTTATAATTGTTTTCATCATATTTACTATGTCTGAAATACAGAGGGTAAAAATTTCGGGGAAATTGATGGTTTATTTACAAAGACTTGAGGGTGGAAGAGGGTGGGGGACGAGAGCTGGAGCTCAGTAACTGACTTGATCTTATTTACTAACTTTGAAGTATGTCTGCTTTTAATTTTAGGGAAATTGATGGGTTATTTACAAAGATACGAAGGAGAACTAAGGCAGGGACGAGAGCTGGAGCTCAGTAACTGACTTGATCTTATTTACTAACTTTGAAGTATGTCTGCTTTTAATTTTAGGGAAATTGATGGGTTATTTACAAAGATACGAAGGAGAACTAAGGCGGTGACGAGAGCTGGAGCTCGATAACTGACTTGATTTTATTTACGGAGTCTGAAATACAGAGGGTAAAAATTTCAGGGAAATTGGACTGTTACTAACGATCTTGTATAAACGAAATAAGGTGGGGGACAAGCGCTGGAGCTTGATAACTGTTTTGATCTTATTTACGGTGCCCGAAATACAGAGGGTAAAAATTTCAGGGAAATTGGACTGATACTAACGAAGATACGAGAGAGAGCTAAGGCGGAGGACAAGCGCTGGAGCTTGGTAACTAAATTACTGTATTGAACTACATTTGAAATATGATTATTTTTAAATTTTAGAGGGATTGGAATGATAGTATTCATTATACGACAGGGGACTAAGGTGGGGGAACGTGAGCTAGAACATGCTTACTAACATGATTTATTTGTGTAAAACTGACTTGCTTAATGAAAAGGAGCAAACATACGATGTTGGAAAATAGTTGAACTGAATGAAAGGAGAGAGAGAGAGAGAGGAGGGACGGTCCAGATATTATTATGGAGAAGATAAGATAAGAGGTCTGGCTGGCCGGGCGTAAGGTAAA
>NC_091169.1:32254200-32281700 GCF_040958095.1 Procambarus clarkii
TGTCAATGTGAGAGAACTCGTGTCCATGCTATAAGCCTATACTTGCATAAACCACAAGTGAAGATTAACAATCTTTGGACAACACCCACCAGTGGGCCTCGAACCCAGAAAGCACAACTACCTTCCAGTAGCTGCCATAACTAGTACGCTTTAACCCACTACACCATCAGACCCTACAAAAGAAGTAGAGACTTCGAGATATATATACACCTCAAATATCTCCACTTCCCGAGGGCACTAGACAAGTGTGAGGTTACTCTGCGTTTTTCATCAAGCCACTGTCAATGTGAGAGAACTCGTGTCCATGCTATAAGCCTATACTTGCATAAACCACAAGTGAAGATTAACAATCTTTGGACAACACCCACCAGTGGGCCTCGAACCCAGAAAGCACAACTACCTTCCAGTAGCTGCCATAACTAGTACGCTTTAACCCACTACACCATCAGACCCTACAAAAGAAGTAGAGACTTCGAGATATATATACACCTCAAATATCTCCACTTCCCGAGGGCACTAGACAAGTGTGAGGTTACTCTGCGTTTTTCATCAAGCCACTGTCAATGTGAGAGAACTCGTGTCTATGCTATAAGCCTATACTTGCATAAACCACAAGTGAAGATTAACAATCTTTGGACAACACCCACCAGTGGGCCTCGAACCCAGAAAGCACAACTACCTTCCAGTAGCTGCCATAACTAGTACGCTTTAACCCACTACACCATCAGACCCTACAAAAGAAGTAGAGACTTCGAGATATATATACACCTCAAATATCTCCACTTCCCGAGGGCACTAGACAAGTGTGAGGTTACTCTGCGTTTTTCATCAAGCCACTGTCAATGTGAGAGAACTCGTGTCCATGCTATAAGCCTATACTTGCATAAACCACAAGTGAAGATTAACAATCTTTGGACAACACCCACCAGTGGGCCTCGAACCCAGAAAGCACAACTACCTTCCAGTAGCTGCCATAACTAGTACGCTTTAACCCACTACACCATCAGACCCTACAAAAGAAGTACAGACTTCGAGATATATATACACCTCAAATATCTCCACTTCCCGAGGGCACTAGACAAGTGTGAGGTTACTCTGCGTTTTTCATCAAGCCACTGTCAATGTGAGAGAACTCGTGTCCATGCTATAAGCCTATACTTGCATAAACCACAAGTGAAGATTAACAATCTTTGGACAACACCCACCAGTGGGCCTCGAACCCAGAAAGCACAACTACCTTCCAGTAGCTGCCATAACTAGTACGCTTTAACCCACTACACCATCAGACCCTACAAAAGAAGTAGAGACTTCGAGATATATATACACCTCAAATATCTCCACTTCCCGAGGGCACTAGACAAGTGTGAGGTTACTCTGCGTTTTTCATCAAGCCACTGTCAATGTGAGAGAACTCGTGTCCATGCTATAAGCCTATACTTGCATAAACCACAAGTGAAGATTAACAATCTTTGGACAACACCCACCAGTGGGCCTCGAACCCAGAAAGCACAACTACCTTCCAGTAGCTGCCATAACTAGTACGCTTTAACCCACTACACCATCAGACCCTACAAAAGAAGTACAGACTTCGAGATATATATACACCTCAAATATCTCCACTTCTCGAGGGCACTAGACAAGTGTGAGGTTACTCTGCGTTTTTCATCAAGCCACTGTCAATGTGAGAGAACTCGTGTCCATGCTATAAGCCTATACTTGCATAAACCACAAGTGAAGATTAACAATCTTTGGACAACATCCACCAGTGGGCCTCGAACCCAGAAAGCACAACTACCTTCCAGTAGCTGCCATAACTAGTACGCTTTAACCCACTACACCATCAGACCCTACAAATGAAGTACAGACTTCGAGATATATATACACCTCAAATATCTCCACTTCCCGAGGGCACTAGACAAGTGTGAGGTTACTCTGCGTTTTTCATCAAGCCACTGTCAATGTGAGAGAACTCGTGTCCATGCTATAAGCCTATACTTGCATAAACCACAAGTGAAGATTAACAATCTTTGGACAACACCCACCAGTAGGCCTCGAACCCAGAAAGCACAACTACCTTCCAGTAGCTGCCATAACTAGTATGCTTTAACCCACTACACCATCAGACCCTACAAAAGAAGTAGAGACTTCGAGATATATATACACCTCAAATATCTCCACTTCCCGAGGAGCACTAGACAAGTGTGAGGTTACTCTGCGTTTTTCATCAAGCCACTGTCAATGTGAGAGAACTCGTGTCCATGCTATAAGCCTATACTTGCATAAACCTCAAGTGCAAGATTAACAATCTTTGGACAACACCCACCAGTGGGCCTCGAACCCAGAAAGCACAACTACCTTCCAGTAGCTGCCATAACTAGTACGCTTTAACCCACTACACCATCAGACCCTACAAAATAAGTAGAGACTTTGAGATATATATACACCTCAAATATCTCCACTTCCCGAGGGCACTAGACAAGTGTGAGGTTACTCTGCGTTTTTCATCAAGGCCACTGTCAATGTGAGAGAACTCGTGTCCATGCTATAAGCCTATACTTGCATAAACCACAAGTGAAGATTAACAATCTTAGGACAACACCCACCAGTGGGCCTCGAACCCAGAAAGCACAACTACCTTCCAGTAGCTGCCATAACTAGTACGATTTAACCCACTACACCATCAGACCCTACAAAAGAAGTACAGACTTCGAGATATATATACACCTCAAATATCTCCACTTCCCGAGGGCACTAGACAAGTGTGAGGTTACTCTGCGTTTTTCATCAAGCCACTGTCAATGTGAGAGAACTCGTGTCCATGCTATAAGCCTATACTTGCATAAACCACAAGTGAAGATTAACAATCTTAGGACAACACCCACCAGTGGGCCTCGAACCCAGAAAGCACAACTACCTTCCAGTAGCTGCCATAACTAGTACGCTTTAACCCACTACACGATCAGACCCTACAAAAGAAGTACAGACTTCGAGATATATATACACCTCAAATATCTCCACTTCCCGAGGGCACTAGACAAGTGTGAGGTTACTCAGCGTTTTTCATCAAGCCACTGTCAATGTGAGAGAACTCGTGTCCATGCTATAAGCCTATACTTGCATAAACCACAAGTGAAGATTAACAATCTTTGGACAACACCCACCAGTGGGCCTCAAACCCAGAAAGCACAACTACCTTCCAGTAGCTGCCATAACTAGTACGCTTTAACCCACTACATCATCAGACCCTACAAAAGAAGTAGAGACTTTGACATATATATACACCTCAAATATCTCCACTTCCCGAGGGCACTAGACAAGTGTGAGGTTACTCTGCGTTTTTCATCAAGCCACTGTCAATGTGAGAGAACTCGTGTCCATGATATAAGCCTATACTTGCATAAACCACAAGTGAAGATTAACAATCTTTGGACAACACCCACCAGTGGGCCTCGAACCCAGAAACCACAACTACCTTCCAGTAGCTGCCATAACTAGTACGCTTTAACCCACTACAACATCAGACCCTACAAAAGAAGTAGAGACTTTGAGATATATATACACCTCAAATATCTCCACTTCCCGAGGGCACTAGACAAGTGTGAGGTTACTCTGCGTTTTTCATCAAGCCACTGTCAATGTGAGAGAACTCGTGTCCATGCTATAAGCCTATACTTGCATAAACCACAAGTGAAGATTAACAATCTTTGGACAACACCCAGCAGTGGGCCTCGAACCTAGAAAGCACAACTACCTTCCAGTAGCTACCATAACTAGTACACTTTAACCCACTACACCATCAGACCCTACAAAAGAAGTACAGACTTCGAGATATATATTACACCTCAAATATCTACACTTCCCGAGGGCACTAGACAAGTGTGAGGTTACTCTGCGTTTTTCATCAAGCCACTGTCAATGTGAGAGAACTCGTGTCCTATGCTATAAGCCTATTACTTGCATAAACCACAAGTGAAGATTAACAATCTTTGGACAACACCCACCAGTGGGCCTCGAACCCAGAAAGCACAACTACCTTCCAGTAGCTGCCATAACTAGTACGCTTTAACCCACTACACCATCAGACCCTACAAAAGAAATAGAGACTTCGAGATATATATACACCTCAAATATCTCCACTTCCCGAGGGCACTAGACAAGTGTGAGGTTACTCTGCGTTTCTCATCAAGCCACTGTCAATGTGAGAGAACTCGTGTCCATGCTATAAGCCTATACTTGCATTAACCACAAGTAAAGATTAACAATCTTTAGACAACACCCACCTAGTGGGCCTCGAACCCAGAAAGCACAACTACCTTTCAGCAGCTGCCATAACTAGTACGCTTTAACCCACTACATCATCAGACCTTACAAAAGCAGTAGAGACTTCGAGATATATATACACCTCAAATATCTCCACTTCCCGAGGGCACTAGACAAATGTGAGGTTACTCTGCGTTTTTCGTCAAGCCACTGTCAATGTGAGAGAACTCGTGTCCATGCTATAAGCCTATACTTGCATAAACCACAAGTGAAGATTAACAATCTTTGGACAACACCCACCAGTGGGCCTTGAACCCAGAAAGCACAACTACCTTCCAGTAGCTGCCATAACTAGTACGCTTTAACCCACTACATCATCAGACCCTACAAAAGAAGTAGAGACTTTGACGATATATATACACCTCAAATATCTCCACTTCCCGAGGGCACTAGACAAGTGTGAGGTTACTCTGCGTTTTTCATCAAGCCACTGTCAATGTGAGAGAACTCGTGTCCATGCTATAAGCCTATACTTGCATAAACCACAAGTGAAGATTAACAATCTTTGGACAACACCCACCAGTGGGCCTCGAACCCAGAAAGCACAACTACCTTCCAGTAGCTGCCATAACTAGTACGCTTTAACCCACTACACCATCAGACCCTACAAAAGAAGTAGAGACTTCGAGATATATATACACCTCAAATATCTCCACTTCCCGAGGGCACTAGACAAGTGTGAGGTTACTCTGCGTTTTTCATCAAGCCACTGTCAATGTGAGAGAACTCGTGTCCATGCTATAAGCCTATACTTGCATAAACCACAAGTGAAGATTAACAATCTTTGGACAACACCCACCAGTGGGCCTCGAACCCAGAAAGCACAATTACCTTCCAGTAGCTGCCATAACTAGTACGCTTTAACCCACTACACCATCAGACCCTACAAAAGAAGTAGAGACTTCGAGATATATATTACACCTCAAATATCTACACTTCCCGAGGGCACTAGACAAGTGTGAGGTTACTCTGCGTTTTTCATCAAGCCACTGTCAATGTGAGAGAACTCGTGTCTATGCTATAAGCCTATACTTGCATAAACCACAAGTGAAGATTAACAATCTTTGGACAACACCCACCAGTGGGCCTCAAACCCAGAAAGCACAACTACCTTCCAGTAGCTGCCATAACTAGTACGCTTTAACCCACTACATCATCAGACCCTACAAAAGAAGTAGAGACTTCGAGATATATATACACCTCAAATATCTCCACTTCCCGAGGGCACTAGACAAGTGTGAGGTTACTCTGCGTTTTTCATCAAGCCACTGTCAATGTGAGAGAACTCGTGTCCATGCTATAAGCCTATACTTGCATAAACCACAAGTGAAGATTAACAATCTTTGGACAACATCCACCAGTGGGCCTCGAACCCAGAAAGCACAACTACCTTCCAGTAGCTGCCATAACTAGTACGCTTTAACCCACTACACCATCAGACCCTACAAAAGAAGTACAGACTTCGAGATATATATACACCTCAAATATCTCCGCTTCCCGAGGGCACTAGACAAGTGTGAGGTTACTCTGCGTTTTTCATCAAGCCACTGTCAATATGAGAGAACTCGTGTCCATGCTATAAGGCTATACTTGCATAAACCACAAGTGAAGATTAACAATCTTTGGACAACACCCACCAGTGGGCCTCGAACCCAGAAAGCACAACTACCTTCCAGTAGCTGCCATAACTAGTACCCTTTAACCCACTACACCATCAGACCCTACAAAAGAAGTACAGACTTCGAGATATATATACACCTCAAATATCTCCACTTCTCGAGGGCACTAGACAAGTGTGAGGTTACTCTGCATTTTTCATCAAGCCACTGTCAATGTGAGAGAACTCAGTGTCCATGCTATAAGCCTATACTTGCATAAACCACAAGTGAAGATTAACAATCTTTGGACAACACCCACCAGTGGGCCTCGAACCCAGAAAGCACAACTACCTTCCAGTAGCTGCCATAACTAGTACGCTTTAACCCACTACACCATCAGACCCTACAAAAGAAGTAGAGACTTCGAGATATATATACACCTCAAATATCTCCACTTCCCGAGGGCACTAGACAAGTGTGAGGTTACTCTGCGTTTTTCATCAAGCCACTGTCAATGTGAGAGAACTCGTGTCCATGCTATAAGCCTATACTTGCATAAACCACAAGTGAAGATTAACAATCTTTGGACAACACCCACCAGTGGGCCTCGAACCCAGAAAGCACAACTACCTTCCAGTAGCTGCCATAACTAGTACGCTTTAACCCACTACACCATCAGACCCTACAAAAGAAGTAGCAGACTTCGAGATATATATACACCTCAAATATCTCCACTTCTCGAGGGCACTAGACAAGTGTGAGGTTACTCTGCGTTTTTCATCAAGCCACTGTCAATGTGAGAGAACTCGTGTCCATGCTATAAGCCTATACTTGCATAAACCACAAGTGAAGATTAACAATCTTTGGACAACACCCACCAGTGGGCCTCGAACCCAGAAAGCACAACTACCTTCCAGTAGCTGCCATAACTAGTACGCTTTAACCCACTACACCATCAGACCCTACAAAATGAAGTAGAGACTTCGAGATATATATACACCTCAAATATCTCCACTTCCCGAGGGCACTAGACAAGTGTGAGGTTACTCTGCGTTTTTCATCAAGCCACTGTCAATGTGAGAGAACTCGTGTCCATGCTATAAGCCTATACTTGCATAAACCACAAGTGAAGATTAACAATCTTTGGACAACACCCACCAGTGGGCCTCGAACCCAGAAAGCACAACTACCTTCCAGTAGCTGCCATAACTAGTATGCTTTAACCCACTACACCATCAGACCCTACAAAAGAAGTAGAGACTTCGAGATATATATACACCTCAAATATCTCCACTTCCCGAGGGCACTAGACAAGTGTGAGGTTACTCTGCGTTTTTCATCAAGCCACTGTCAATGTGAGAGAACTCGTGTCCATGCTATAAGCCTATACTTGCATAAACCACAAGTGAAGATTAACAATCTTTGGACAACACCCACCAGTGGGCCTCGAACCCAGAAAGCACAACTACCTTCCAGTAGCTGCCATAACTAGTACGCTTTAACCCACTACACCATCAGACCCTACAAAAGAAGTAGAGACTTCGAGATATATATACACCTCAAATATCTCCACTTCCCGAGGGCACTAGACAAGTGTGAGGTTACTCTGCGTTTTTCATCAAGCCACTGTCAATGTGAGAGAACTCGTGTCCATGCTATAAGCCTATACTTGCATAAACCACAAGTGAAGATTAACAATCTTTGGACAACACCCACCAGTGGGCCTCGAACCCAGAAAGCACAACTACCTTCCAGTAGCTGCCATAACTAGTACGCTTTAACCCACTACACCATCAGACCCTACAAAAGAAGTACAGACTTCGAGATATATATACACCTCAAATATCTCCACTTCCCGAGGGCACTAGACAAGTGTGAGGTTACTCTGCGTTTTTCATCAAGCCACTGTCAATGTGAGAGAACTCGTGTCCATGCTATAAGCCTATACTTGCATAAACCACAAGTGAAGATTAACAATCTTTGGACAACACCCACCAGTGGGCCTCGAACCCAGAAAGCACAACTACCTTCCAGTAGCTGCCATAACTAGTACGCTTTAACCCACTACACCATCAGACCCTACAAAAGAAGTACAGACTTCGAGATATATATACACCTCAAATATCTCCACTTCCCGAGGGCACTAGACAAGTGTGAGGTTACTCTAGCGTTTTTCATCAAGCCACTGTCAATGTGAGAGAACTCGTGTCCATGCTATAAGCCTATACTTGCATAAACCACAAGTGAAGATTAACAATCTTTGGACAACACCCACCAGTGGGCCTCGAACCCAGAAAGCACAACTACCTTCCAGTAGCTGCCATAACTAGTACGCTTTAACCCACTACATCATCAGACCCTACAAAAGAAGTAGAGACTTCGAGATATATATACACCTCAAATATCTCCACTTCCCGAGGGCACTAGACAAGTGTGAGGTTACTCTGCGTTTTTCATCAAGCCACTGTCAATGTGAGAGAACTCGTGTCCATGCTATAAGCCTATACTTGCATAAACCACAAGTGAAGATTAACAATCTTTGGACAACACCCACCAGTGGGCCTCGAACCCAGAAAGCACAACTACCTTCCAGTAGCTGCCATAACTAGTACGCTTTAACCCACTACACCATCAGACCCTACAAAAGAAGTAGAGACTTCGAGATATATATACACCTCAAATATCTCCACTTCCCGAGGGCACTAGACAAGTGTGAGGTTACTCTGCGTTTTTCATCAAGCCACTGTCAATGTGAGAGAACTCGTGTCCATGCTATAAGCCTATACTTGCATAAACCACAAGTGAAGATTAACAATCTTTGGACAACACCCACCAGTGGGCCTCGAACCCAGAAAGCACAACTACCTTCCAGTAGCTGCCATAACTAGTACGCTTTAACCCACTACACCATCAGACCCTACAAAAGAAGTAGAGACTTCGAGATATATATACACCTCAAATATCTCCACTTCCGAGGGCACTAGACAAGTGTGAGGTTACTCTGCGTTTTTCATCAAGCCACTGTCAATGTGAGAGAACTCGTGTCCATGCTATAAGCCTATACTTGCATAAACCACAAGTGAAGATTAACAATCTTTGGACAACACCCACCAGTGGGCCTCGAACCCAGAAAGCACAACTACCTTCCAGTAGCTGCCATAACTAGTACGCTTTAACCCACTACACCATCAGACCCTACAAAAGAAGTAGAGACTTCGAGATATATATACACCTCAAATATCTCCACTTCCCGAGGGCACTAGACAAGTGTGAGGTTACTCTGCGTTTTTCATCAAGCCACTGTCAATGTGAGAGAACTCGTGTCCATGCTATAAGCCTATACTTGCATAAACCACAAGTGAAGATTAACAATCTTTGGACAACACCCACCAGTGGGCCTCGAACCCAGAAAGCACAACTACCTTCCAGTAGCTGCCATAACTAGTACGCTTTAACCCACTACATCATCAGACCCTACAAAAGAAGTAGAGACTTCGAGATATATATACACCTCAAATATCTCCACTTCCCGAGGGCACTAGACAAGTGTGAGGTTACTCTGCGTTTTTCATCAAGCCACTGTCAATGTGAGAGAACTCGTGTCCATGCTATAAGCCTATACTTGCATAAACCACAAGTGAAGATTAACAATCTTTGGACAACACCCACCAGTGGGCCTCGAACCCAGAAAGCACAACTACCTTCCAGTAGCTGCCATAACTAGTACGCTTTAACCCACTACACCATCAGACCCTACAAAAGAAGTACAGACTTCGAGATATATATACACCTCAAATATCTCCACTTCCCGAGGGCACTAGACAAGTGTGAGGTTACTCTGCGTTTTTCATCAAGCCACTGTCAATGTGAGAGAACTCGTGTCCATGCTATAAGCCTATACTTGCATAAACCACAAGTGAAGATTAACAATCTTTGGACAACACCCACCAGTGGGCCTCAAACCCAGAAAGCACAACTACCTTCCAGTAGCTGCCATAACTAGTACGCTTTAACCCACTACACCATCAGACCCTACAAAAGAAGTAGAGACTTCGAGATATATATACACCTCAAATATCTCCACTTCTCGAGGGCACTAGACAAGTGTGAGGTTACTCTGCGTTTTTCATCAAGCCACTGTCAATGTGAGAGAACTCGTGTCCATGCTATAAGCCTATACTTGCATAAACCACAAGTGAAGATTAACAATCTTTGGACAACACCCACCAGTGGGCCTCGAACCCAGAAAGCACAACTACCTTCCAGTAGCTGCCATAACTAGTACGCTTTAACCCACTACACCATCAGACCCTACAAAAGAAGTAGAGACTTCGAGATATATATACACCTCAAATATCTCCACTTCCCGAGGGCACTAGACAAGTGTGAGGTTACTCTGCGTTTTTCATCAAGCCACTGTCAATGTGAGAGAACTCGTGTCCATGCTATAAGCCTATACTTGCATAAACCACAAGTGAAGATTAACAATCTTTGGACAACACCCACCAGTGGGCCTCGAACCCAGAAAGCACAACTACCTTCCAGTAGCTGCCATAACTAGTACGCTTTAACCCACTACACCATCAGACCCTACAAAAGAAGTACAGACTTCGAGATATATATACACCTCAAATATCTCCACTTCCCGAGGGCACTAGACAAGTGTGAGGTTACTCTGCGTTTTTCATCAAGCCACTGTCAATGTGAGAGAACTCGTGTCCATGCTATAAGCCTATACTTGCATAAACCACAAGTGAAGATTAACAATCTTTGGACAACACCCACCAGTGGGCCTCGAACCCAGAAAGCACAACTACCTTCCAGTAGCTGCCATAACTAGTACGCTTTAACCCACTACACCATCAGACCCTACAAAAGAAGTAGAGACTTCGAGATATATATACACCTCAAATATCTCCACTTCCCGAGGGCACTAGACAAGTGTGAGGTTACTCTGCGTTTTTCATCAAGCCACTGTCAATGTGAGAGAACTCGTGTCCATGCTATAAGCCTATACTTGCATAAACCACAAGTGAAGATTAACAATCTTTGGACAACACCCACCAGTGGGCCTCGAACCCAGAAAGCACAACTACCTTCCAGTAGCTGCCATAACTAGTACGCTTTAACCCACTACACCATCAGACCCTACAAAAGAAGTAGAGACTTCGAGATATATATACACCTCAAATATCTCCACTTCCCGAGGGCACTAGACAAGTGTGAGGTTACTCTGCGTTTTTCATCAAGCCACTGTCAATGTGAGAGAACTCGTGTCCATGCTATAAGCCTATACTTGCATAAACCACAAGTGAAGATTAACAATCTTTGGACAACACCCACCAGTGGGCCTCGAACCCAGAAAGCACAACTACCTTCCAGTAGCTGCCATAACTAGTACGCTTTAACCCACTACACCATCAGACCCTACAAAAGAAGTAGAGACTTTGAGATATATATACACCTCAAATATCTCCACTTCCCGAGGGCACTAGACAAGTGTGAGGTTACTCTGCGTTTTTCATCAAGCCACTGTCAATGTGAGAGAACTCGTGTCCATGCTATAAGCCTATACTTGCATAAACCACAAGTGAAGATTAACAATCTTTGGACAACACCCACCAGTGGGCCTCGAACCCAGAAAGCACAACTACCTTCCAGTAGCTGCCATAACTAGTACGCTTTAACCCACTACACCATCAGACCCTACAAAAGAAGTAGAGACTTCGAGATATATATACACCTCAAATATCTCCACTTCCCGAGGGCACTAGACAAGTGTGAGGTTACTCTGCGTTTTTCATCAAGCCACTGTCAATGTGAGAGAACTCGTGTCCATGCTATAAGCCTATACTTGCATAAACCACAAGTGAAGATTAACAATCTTTGGACAACACCCACCAGTGGGCCTCGAACCCAGAAAGCACAACTACCTTCCAGTAGCTGCCATAACTAGTACGCTTTAACCCACTACACCATCAGACCCTACAAAAGAAGTAGAGACTTCGAGATATATATACACCTCAAATATCTCCACTTCCCGAGGGCACTAGACAAGTGTGAGGTTACTCTGCGTTTTTCATCAAGCCACTGTCAATGTGAGAGAACTCGTGTCCATGCTATAAGCCTATACTTGCATAAACCACAAGTGAAGATTAACAATCTTTGGACAACACCCACCAGTGGGCCTCAAACCCAGAAAGCACAACTACCTTCCAGTAGCTGCCATAACTAGTACGCTTTAACCCACTACATCATCAGACCCTACAAAAGAAGTAGAGACTTTGAGATATATATACACCTCAAATATCTCCACTTCCCGAGGGCACTAGACAAGTGTGAGGTTACTCTGCGTTTTTCATCAAGCCACTGTCAATGTGAGAGAACTCGTGTCCATGCTATAAGCCTATACTTGCATAAACCACAAGTGAAGATTAACAATCTTTGGACAACACCCACCAGTGGGCCTCGAACCCAGAAACCACAACTACCTTCCAGTAGCTGCCATAACTAGTACGCTTTAACCCACTACACCATCAGACCCTACAAAAGAAGTAGAGACTTTGAGATATATATACACCTCAAATATCTCCACTTCCCGAGGGCACTAGACAAGTGTGAGGTTACTCTGCGTTTTTCATCAAGCCACTGTCAATGTGAGAGAACTCGTGTCCATGCTATAAGCCTATACTTGCATAAACCACAAGTGAAGATTAACAATCTTTGGACAACACCCACCAGTGGGCCTCGAACCCAGAAAGCACAACTACCTTCCAGTAGCTGCCATAACTAGTACGCTTTAACCCACTACACCATCAGACCCTACAAAAGAAGTACAGACTTCGAGATATATATACACCTCAAATATCTCCACTTCCCGAGGGCACTAGACAAGTGTGAGGTTACTCTGCGTTTTTCATCAAGCCACTGTCAATGTGAGAGAACTCGTGTCCATGCTATAAGCCTATACTTGCATAAACCACAAGTGAAGATTAACAATCTTTGGACAACACCCACCAGTGGGCCTCGAACCCAGAAAGCACAACTACCTTCCAGTAGCTGCCATAACTAGTACGCTTTAACCCACTACACCATCAGACCCTACAAAAGAAGTAGAGACTTCGAGATATATATACACCTCAAATATCTCCACTTCCCGAGGGCACTAGACAAGTGTGAGGTTACTCTGCGTTTTTCATCAAGCCACTGTCAATGTGAGAGAACTCGTGTCCATGCTATAAGCCTATACTTGCATAAACCACAAGTAAGATTAACAATCTTTGGACAACACCCACCAGTGGGCCTCGAACCCAGAAAGCACAACTACCTTCCAGTAGCTGCCATAACTAGTACGCTTTAACCCACTACACCATCAGACCCTACAAAAGAAGTAGAGACTTCGAGATATATATACACCTCAAATATCTCCACTTCCCGAGGGCACTAGACAAGTGTGAGGTTACTCTGCGTTTTTCATCAAGCCACTGTCAATGTGAGAGAACTCGTGTCCATGCTATAAGCCTATACTTGCATAAACCACAAGTGAAGATTAACAATCTTTGGACAACACCCACCAGTGGGCCTCGAACCCAGAAAGCACAACTACCTTCCAGTAGCTGCCATAACTAGTACGCTTTAACCCACTACACCATCAGACCCTACAAAAGAAGTAGAGACTTCGAGATATATATACACCTCAAATATCTCCACTTCCCGAGGGCACTAGACAAGTGTGAGGTTACTCTGCGTTTTTCATCAAGCCACTGTCAATGTGAGAGAACTCGTGTCCATGCTATAAGCCTATACTTGCATAAACCACAAGTGAAGATTAACAATCTTTGGACAACACCCACCAGTGGGCCTCGAACCCAGAAAGCACAACTACCTTCCAGTAGCTGCCATAACTAGTACGCTTTAACCCACTACACCATCAGACCCTACAAAAGAAGTAGAGACTTCGAGATATATATACACCTCAAATATCTCCACTTCCCGAGGGCACTAGACAAGTGTGAGGTTACTCTGCGTTTTTCATCAAGCCACTGTCAATGTGAGAGAACTCGTGTCCATGCTATAAGCCTATACTTGCATAAACCACAAGTGAAGATTAACAATCTTTGGACAACACCCACCAGTGGGCCTCGAACCCAGAAAGCACAACTACCTTCCAGTAGCTGCCATAACTAGTACGCTTTAACCCACTACACCATCAGACCCTACAAAAGAAGTAGAGACTTCGAGATATATATACACCTCAAATATCTCCACTTCCCGAGGGCACTAGACAAGTGTGAGGTTACTCTGCGTTTTTCATCAAGCCACTGTCAATGTGAGAGAACTCGTGTCCATGCTATAAGCCTATACTTGCATAAACCACAAGTGAAGATTAACAATCTTTGGACAACACCCACCAGTGGGCCTCGAACCCAGAAAGCACAACTACCTTCCAGTAGCTGCCATAACTAGTACGCTTTAACCCACTACACCATCAGACCCTACAAAAGAAGTAGAGACTTCGAGATATATATACACCTCAAATATCTCCACTTCCCGAGGGCACTAGACAAGTGTGAGGTTACTCTGCGTTTTTCATCAAGCCACTGTCAATGTGAGAGAACTCGTGTCCATGCTATAAGCCTATACTTGCATAAACCACAAGTGAAGATTAACAATCTTTGGACAACACCCACCAGTGGGCCTCGAACCCAGAAAGCACAACTACCTTCCAGTAGCTGCCATAACTAGTACGCTTTAACCCACTACACCATCAGACCCTACAAAAGAAGTAGAGACTTCGAGATATATATACACCTCAAATATCTCCACTTCCCGAGGGCACTAGACAAGTGTGAGGTTACTCTGCGTTTTTCATCAAGCCACTGTCAATGTGAGAGAACTCGTGTCCATGCTATAAGCCTATACTTGCATAAACCACAAGTGAAGATTAACAATCTTTGGACAACACCCACCAGTGGGCCTCGAACCCAGAAAGCACAACTACCTTCCAGTAGCTGCCATAACTAGTACGCTTTAACCCACTACACCATCAGACCCTACAAAAGAAGTAGAGACTTCGAGATATATATACACCTCAAATATCTCCACTTCCCGAGGGCACTAGACAAGTGTGAGGTTACTCTGCGTTTTTCATCAAGCCACTGTCAATGTGAGAGAACTCGTGTCCATGCTATAAGCCTATACTTGCATAAACCACAAGTGAAGATTAACAATCTTTGGACAACACCCACCAGTGGGCCTCGAACCCAGAAAGCACAACTACCTTCCAGTAGCTGCCATAACTAGTACGCTTTAACCCACTACACCATCAGACCCTACAAAAGAAGTAGAGACTTCGAGATATATATACACCTCAAATATCTCCACTTCCCGAGGGCACTAGACAAGTGTGAGGTTACTCTGCGTTTTTCATCAAGCCACTGTCAATGTGAGAGAACTCGTGTCCATGCTATAAGCCTATACTTGCATAAACCACAAGTGAAGATTAACAATCTTAGGACAACACCCACCAGTGGGCCTCGAACCCAGAAAGCACAACTACCTTCCAGTAGCTGCCATAACTAGTACGATTTAACCCACTACACCATCAGACCCTACAAAAGAAGTACAGACTTCGAGATATATATACACCTCAAATATCTCCACTTCCCGAGGGCACTAGACAAGTGTGAGGTTACTCTGCGTTTTTCATCAAGCCACTGTCAATGTGAGAGAACTCGTGTCCATGCTATAAGCCTATACTTGCATAAACCACAAGTGAAGATTAACAATCTTAGGACAACACCCACCAGTGGGCCTCGAACCCAGAAAGCACAACTACCTTCCAGTAGCTGCCATAACTAGTACGCTTTAACCCACTACACCATCAGACCCTACAAAAGAAGTACAGACTTCGAGATATATATACACCTCAAATATCTCCACTTCCCGAGGGCACTAGACAAGTGTGAGGTTACTCTGCGTTTTTCATCAAGCCACTGTCAATGTGAGAGAACTCGTGTCCATGCTATAAGCCTATACTTGCATAAACCACAAGTGAAGATTAACAATCTTTGGACAACACCCACCAGTGGGCCTCAAACCCAGAAAGCACAACTACCTTCCAGTAGCTGCCATAACTAGTACGCTTTAACCCACTACATCATCAGACCCTACAAAAGAAGTAGAGACTTTGACATATATATACACCTCAAATATCTCCACTTCCCGAGGGCACTAGACAAGTGTGAGGTTACTCTGCGTTTTTCATCAAGCCACTGTCAATGTGAGAGAACTCGTGTCCATGATATAAGCCTATACTTGCATAAACCACAAGTGAAGATTAACAATCTTTGGACAACACCCACCAGTGGGCCTCGAACCCAGAAACCACAACTACCTTCCAGTAGCTGCCATAACTAGTACGCTTTAACCCACTACAACATCAGACCCTACAAAAGAAGTAGAGACTTTGAGATATATATACACCTCAAATATCTCCACTTCCCGAGGGCACTAGACAAGTGTGAGGTTACTCTGCGTTTTTCATCAAGCCACTGTCAATGTGAGAGAACTCGTGTCCATGCTATAAGCCTATACTTGCATAAACCACAAGTGAAGATTAACAATCTTTGGACAACACCCAGCAGTGGGCCTCGAACCTAGAAAGCACAACTACCTTCCAGTAGCTACCATAACTAGTACACTTTAACCCACTACACCATCAGACCCTACAAAAGAAGTACAGACTTCGAGATATATATTCACCTCAAATATCTACACTTCCCGAGGGCACTAGACAAGTGTGAGGTTACTCTGCGTTTTTCATCAAGCCACTGTAATGTGAGAGAACTCGTGTCTATGCTATAAGCCTATTCTTGCATAAACCACAAGTGAAGATTAACAATCTTTGGACAACACCCACCAGTGGGCCTCGAACCCAGAAAGCACAACTACCTTCCAGTAGCTGCCATAACTAGTACGCTTTAACCCACTACACCATCAGACCCTACAAAAGAAATAGAGACTTCGAGATATATATACACCTCAAATATCTCCACTTCCCGAGGGCACTAGACAAGTGTGAGGTTACTCTGCGTTTCTCATCAAGCCACTGTCAATGTGAGAGAACTCGTGTCCATGCTATAAGCCTATACTTGCATTAACCACAAGTAAAGATTAACAATCTTTAGACAACACCCACTAGTGGGCCTCGAACCCAGAAAGCACAACTACCTTTCAGCAGCTGCCATAACTAGTACGCTTTAACCCACTACACCATCAGACCTTACAAAAGCAGTAGAGACTTCGAGATATATATACACCTCAAATATCTCCACTTCCCGAGGGCACTAGACAAATGTGAGGTTACTCTGCGTTTTTCATCAAGCCACTGTCAATGTGAGAGAACTCGTGTCCATGCTATAAGCCTATACTTGCATAAACCACAAGTGAAGATTAACAATCTTTGGACAACACCCACCAGTGGGCCTTGAACCCAGAAAGCACAACTACCTTCCAGTAGCTGCCATAACTAGTACGCTTTAACCCACTACATCATCAGACCCTACAAAAGAAGTAGAGACTTTGACATATATATACACCTCAAATATCTCCACTTCCCGAGGGCACTAGACAAGTGTGAGGTTACTCTGCGTTTTTCATCAAGCCACTGTCAATGTGAGAGAACTCGTGTCCATGCTATAAGCCTATACTTGCATAAACCACAAGTGAAGATTAACAATCTTTGGACAACACCCACCAGTGGGCCTCGAACCCAGAAACCACAACTACCTTCCAGTAGCTGCCATAACTAGTACGCTTTAACCCACTACACCATCAGACCCTACAAAAGAAGTAGAGACTTTGAGATATATATACACCTCAAATATCTCCACTTCCCGAGGGCACTAGACAAGTGTGAGGTTACTCTGCGTTTTTCATCAAGCCACTGTCAATGTGAGAGAACTCGTGTCCATGCTATAAGCCTATACTTGCATAAACCACAAGTGAAGATTAACAATCTTTGGACAACACCCACCAGTGGGCCTCGAACCCAGAAAGCACAATTACCTTCCAGTAGCTGCCATAACTAATACGCTTTAACCCACTACACCATCAGACCCTACAAAAGAAGTAGAGACTTCGAGATATATATTCACCTCAAATATCTACACTTCCCGAGGGCACTAGACAAGTGTGAGGTTACTCTGCGTTTTTCATCAAGCCACTGTCAATGTGAGAGAACTCGTGTCTATGCTATAAGCCTATTCTTGCATAAACCACAAGTGAAGATTAACAATCTTTGGACAACACCCACCAGTGGGCCTCAAACCCAGAAAGCACAACTACCTTCCAGTAGCTGCCATAACTAGTACGCTTTAACCCACTACATCATCAGACCCTACAAAAGAAGTAGAGACTTTGAGATATATATACACCTCAAATATCTCCACTTCCCGAGGGCACTAGACAAGTGTGAGGTTACTCTGCGTTTTTCATCAAGCCACTGTCAATGTGAGAGAACTCGTGTCCATGCTATAAGCCTATACTTGCATAAACCACAAGTGAAGATTAACAATCTTTGGACAACACCCACCAGTGGGCCTCGAACCCAGAAAGCACAACTACCTTCCAGTAGCTGCCATAACTAGTACGCTTTAACCCACTACACCATCAGACCCTACAAAAGAAGTAGAGACTTCGAGATATATATACACCTCAAATATCTCCACTTCCCGAGGGCACTAGACAAGTGTGAGGTTACTCTGCGTTTTTCATCAAGCCACTGTCAATGTGAGAGAACTCGTGTCCATGCTATAAGCCTATACTTGCATAAACCACAAGTGAAGATTAACAATCTTTGGACAACATCCACCAGTGGGCCTTGAACCCAGAAAGCACAACTACCTTCCAGTAGCTGCCATAACTAGTACGCTTTAACCCACTACACCATCAGACCCTACAAATGAAGTACAGACTTCGAGATATATATACACCTCAAATATCTCCACTTCCCGAGGGCACTAGACAAGTGTGAGGTTACTCTGCGTTTTTCATCAAGCCACTGTCAATGTGAGAGAACTCGTGTCCATGCTATAAGCCTATACTTGCATAAACCACAAGTGAAGATTAACAATCTTTGGACAACACCCACCAGTAGGCCTCGAACCCAGAAAGCACAACTACCTTCCAGTAGCTGCCATAACTAGTACTGCTTTAACCCACTACACCATCAGACCCTACAAAAGAAGTAGAGACTTCGAGATATATATACACCTCAAATATCTCCACTTCCCGAGAGCACTAGACAAGTGTGAGGTTACTCTGCGTTTTTCATCAAGCCACTGTCAATGTGAGAGAACTCGTGTCCATGCTATAAGCCTATACTTGCATAAACCTCAAGTCAAGATTAACAATCTTTGGACAACACCCACCAGTGGGCCTCGAACCCAGAAAGCAGAACTACCTTCCAGTAGCTGCCATAACTAGTACGCTTTAACCCACTACACCATCAGACCCTACAAAATAAGTAGAGACTTTGAGATATATATACACCTCAAATATCTCCACTTCCCGAGGGCACTAGACAAGTGTGAGGTTACTCTGCGTTTTTCATCAAGGCACTGTCAATGTGAGAGAACTCGTGTCCATGCTATAAGCCTATACTTGCATAAACCACAAGTGAAGATTAACAATCTTAGGACAACACCCACCAGTGGGCCTCGAACCCAGAAAGCACAACTACCTTCCAGTAGCTGCCATAACTAGTACGATTTAACCCACTACACCATCAGACCCTACAAAAGAAGTACAGACTTCGAGATATATATACACCTCAAATATCTCCACTTCCCGAGGGCACTAGACAAGTGTGAGGTTACTCTGCGTTTTTCATCAAGCCACTGTCAATGTGAGAGAACTCGTGTCCATGCTATAAGCCTATACTTGCATAAACCACAAGTGAAGATTAACAATCTTAGGACAACACCCACCAGTGGGCCTCGAACCCAGAAAGCACAACTACCTTCCAGTAGCTGCCATAACTAGTACGCTTTAACCCACTACACCATCAGACCCTACAAAAGAAGTACAGACTTCGAGATATATATACACCTCAAATATCTCCACTTCCCGAGGGCACTAGACAAGTGTGAGGTTACTCTGCGTTTTTCATCAAGCCACTGTCAATGTGAGAGAACTCGTGTCCATGCTATAAGCCTATACTTGCATAAACCACAAGTGAAGATTAACAATCTTTGGACAACACCCACCAGTGGGCCTCAAACCCAGAAAGCACAACTACCTTCCAGTAGCTGCCATAACTAGTACGCTTTAACCCACTACATCATCAGACCCTACAAAAGAAGTAGAGACTTTGACATATATATACACCTCAAATATCTCCACTTCCCGAGGGCACTAGACAAGTGTGAGGTTACTCTGCGTTTTTCATCAAGCCACTGTCAATGTGAGAGAACTCGTGTCCATGATATAAGCCTATACTTGCATAAACCACAAGTGAAGATTAACAATCTTTGGACAACACCCACCAGTGGGCCTCGAACCCAGAAACCACAACTACCTTCCAGTAGCTGCCATAACTAGTACGCTTTAACCCACTACAACATCAGACCCTACAAAAGAAGTAGAGACTTTGAGATATATATACACCTCAAATATCTCCACTTCCCGAGGGCACTAGACAAGTGTGAGGTTACTCTGCGTTTTTCATCAAGCCACTGTCAATGTGAGAGAACTCGTGTCCATGCTATAAGCCTATACTTGCATAAACCACAAGTGAAGATTAACAATCTTTGGACAACACCCAGCAGTGGGCCTCGAACCTAGAAAGCACAACTACCTTCCAGTAGCTACCATAACTAGTACACTTTAACCCACTACACCATCAGACCCTACAAAAGAAGTACAGACTTCGAGATATATATTCACCTCAAATATCTACACTTCCCGAGGGCACTAGACAAGTGTGAGGTTACTCTGCGTTTTTCATCAAGCCACTGTAATGTGAGAGAACTCGTGTCTATGCTATAAGCCTATTCTTGCATAAACCACAAGTGAAGATTAACAATCTTTGGACAACACCCACCAGTGGGCCTCGAACCCAGAAAGCACAACTACCTTCCAGTAGCTGCCATAACTAGTACGCTTTAACCCACTACACCATCAGACCCTACAAAAGAAATAGAGACTTCGAGATATATATACACCTCAAATATCTCCACTTCCCGAGGGCACTAGACAAGTGTGAGGTTACTCTGCGTTTCTCATCAAGCCACTGTCAATGTGAGAGAACTCGTGTCCATGCTATAAGCCTATACTTGCATTAACCACAAGTAAAGATTAACAATCTTTAGACAACACCCACTAGTGGGCCTCGAACCCAGAAAGCACAACTACCTTTCAGCAGCTGCCATAACTAGTACGCTTTAACCCACTACACCATCAGACCTTACAAAAGCAGTAGAGACTTCGAGATATATATACACCTCAAATATCTCCACTTCCCGAGGGCACTAGACAAATGTGAGGTTACTCTGCGTTTTTCATCAAGCCACTGTCAATGTGAGAGAACTCGTGTCCATGCTATAAGCCTATACTTGCATAAACCACAAGTGAAGATTAACAATCTTTGGACAACACCCACCAGTGGGCCTTGAACCCAGAAAGCACAACTACCTTCCAGTAGCTGCCATAACTAGTACGCTTTAACCCACTACATCATCAGACCCTACAAAAGAAGTAGAGACTTTGACATATATATACACCTCAAATATCTCCACTTCCCGAGGGCACTAGACAAGTGTGAGGTTACTCTGCGTTTTTCATCAAGCCACTGTCAATGTGAGAGAACTCGTGTCCATGCTATAAGCCTATACTTGCATAAACCACAAGTGAAGATTAACAATCTTTGGACAACACCCACCAGTGGGCCTCGAACCCAGAAAGCACAATTACCTTCCAGTAGCTGCCATAACTAATACGCTTTAACCCACTACACCATCAGACCCTACAAAAGAAGTAGAGACTTCGAGATATATATTCACCTCAAATATCTACACTTCCCGAGGGCACTAGACAAGTGTGAGGTTACTCTGCGTTTTTCATCAAGCCACTGTCAATGTGAGAGAACTCGTGTCTATGCTATAAGCCTATTCTTGCATAAACCACAAGTGAAGATTAACAATCTTTGGACAACACCCACCAGTGGGCCTCAAACCCAGAAAGCACAACTACCTTCCAGTAGCTGCCATAACTAGTACGCTTTAACCCACTACATCATCAGACCCTACAAAAGAAGTAGAGACTTTGAGATATATATACACCTCAAATATCTCCACTTCCCGAGGGCACTAGACAAGTGTGAGGTTACTCTGCGTTTTTCATCAAGCCACTGTCAATGTGAGAGAACTCGTGTCCATGCTATAAGCCTATACTTGCATAAACCACAAGTGAAGATTAACAATCTTTGGACAACACCCACCAGTGGGCCTCGAACCCAGAAAGCACAACTACCTTCCAGTAGCTGCCATAACTAGTACGCTTTAACCCACTACACCATCAGACCCTACAAAAGAAGTAGAGACTTCGAGATATATATACACCTCAAATATCTCCACTTCCCGAGGGCACTAGACAAGTGTGAGGTTACTCTGCGTTTTTCATCAAGCCACTGTCAATGTGAGAGAACTCGTGTCCATGCTATAAGCCTATACTTGCATAAACCACAAGTGAAGATTAACAATCTTTGGACAACACCCACCAGTGGGCCTCGAACCCAGAAAGCACAACTACCTTCCAGTAGCTGCCATAACTAGTACGCTTTAACCCACTACACCATCAGACCCTACAAAAGAAGTAGAGACTTCGAGATATATATACACCTCAAATATCTCCACTTCCCGAGGGCACTAGACAAGTGTGAGGTTACTCTGCGTTTTTCATCAAGCCACTGTCAATGTGAGAGAACTCGTGTCTATGCTATAAGCCTATTCTTGCATAAACCACAAGTGAAGATTAACAATCTTTGGACAACACCCACCAGTGGGCCTCGAACCCAGAAAGCACAACTACCTTCCAGTAGCTGCCATAACTAGTACGCTTTAACCCACTACACCATCAGACCCTACAAAAGAAGTAGAGACTTCGAGATATATATACACCTCAAATATCTCCACTTCCCGAGGGCACTAGACAAGTGTGAGGTTACTCTGCGTTTTTCATCAAGCCACTGTCAATGTGAGAGAACTCGTGTCCATGCTATAAGCCTATACTTGCATTAACCACAAGTGAAGATTAACAATCTTTGGACAACACCCACCAGTGGGCCTCGAACCCAGAAAGCACAACTACCTTCCAGCAGCTGCCATAATTAGTACGCTTTAACCCACTGCACCATCATACCCTACAAAAGAAGTAGAGACTTCGAGATATATATACACCTCAAATATCTCCACTTCCCGAGGGCACTAGACAAGTGTGAGGTTACTCTGCGTTTTTCATCAAGCCACTGTCAATGTTAGAGAACTCGTGTCCATGCTATAAGCCTATACTTGCATAAACCACAAGTGAAGATTAACAATCTTTGGACAACACCCACCAGTGGGCCTCGAACCCAGAAAGCACAACTACCTTTCAGTAGCTGCCATAACTAGTACGCTTTAACCCACTACATCATCAGACCCTACAAAAGAAGTAGAGACTTTGAGAGAGCACAACTACCTTCCAGTAGCTGCCATAACTAGTACGCTTTAACCCACTACACCATCAGACCCTACAAAAGAAGTAGAGACTTCGAGATATATATACACCTCAAATATCTTCACTTCCCGAGGGCACTAGACAAGTGTGAGGTTACTCTGCGTTTTCATCAAGCCACTGTCAATGTGAGAGAACTCGTGTCCATGCTATAAGCCTATACTTGCATAACCACAAGTGAAGATTAACAATCTTTGGACAACACCCACCAGTGGGCCTCGAACCCAGAAAGCACAACTACCTTCCAGTAGCTGCCATAACTAGTACGCTTTAACCCACTACACCATCATACCCTACAAAAGAAGTAGAGACTTCGAGATATATATACACCTCAAATATCTCCACTTCCCGAGGGCACTAGACAAGTGTGAGGTTACTCTGCGTTTTTCATCAAGCCACTGTCAATGTTAGAGAACTCGTGTCCATGCTATAAGCCTATACTTGCATAAACCACAAGTGAAGATTAACAATCTTTGGACAACACCCACCAGTGGGCCTCGAACCCAGAAAGCACAACTACCTTCAGTAGCTGCCATAACTAGTACGCTTTAACCCACTACATCATCAGACCCTACAAAAGAAGTAGAGACTTTGAGAGAGCACAACTACCTTCCAGTAGCTGCCATAACTAGTACGCTTTAACCCACTACACCATCAGACCCTACAAAAGAAGTAGAGACTTCGAGATATATATACACCTCAAATATCTCCACTTCCCGAGGGCACTAGACAAGTGTGAGGTTACTCTGCGTTTTTCATCAAGCCACTGTCAATGTGAGAGAACTCGTGTCCATGCTATAAGCCTATACTTGCATAAACCACAAGTGAAGATTAACAATCTTTGGACAACACCCACCAGTGGGCCTCGAACCCAGAAAGCACAACTACATTCCAGTAGCTGCCATAACTAGTACGCTTTAACCCACTACATCATCAGACCCTACAAAAGAAGTAGAGACTTTGACATATATATACACCTCAAATATCTCCACTTCCCGAGGGCACTAGACAAGTGTGAGGTTACTCTGCGTTTTTCATCAAGCCACTGTCAATGTGAGAGAACTCGTGTCCATGATATAAGCCTATACTTGCATAAACCACAAGTGAAGATTAACAATCTTTGGACAACACCCACCAGTGGGCCTCGAACCCAGAAACCACAACTACCTTCCAGTAGCTGCCATAACTAGTACGCTTTAACCCACTACAACATCAGACCCTACAAAAGAAGTAGAGACTTTGAGATATATATACACCTCAAATATCTCCACTTCCCGAGGGCACTAGACAAGTGTGAGGTTACTCTGCGTTTTTCATCAAGCCACTGTCAATGTGAGAGAACTCGTGTCCATGCTATAAGCCTATACTTGCATAAACCACAAGTGAAGATTAACAATCTTTGGACAACACCCAGCAGTGGGCCTCGAACCTAGAAAGCACAACTACCTTCCAGTAGCTACCATAACTAGTACACTTTAACCCACTACACCATCAGACCCTACAAAAGAAGTACAGACTTCGAGATATATATTCACCTCAAATATCTACACTTCCCGAGGGCACTAGACAAGTGTGAGGTTACTCTGCGTTTTTCATCAAGCCACTGTAATGTGAGAGAACTCGTGTCTATGCTATAAGCCTATTCTTGCATAAACCACAAGTGAAGATTAACAATCTTTGGACAACACCCACCAGTGGGCCTCGAACCCAGAAAGCACAACTACCTTCCAGTAGCTGCCATAACTAGTACGCTTTAACCCACTACACCATCAGACCCTACAAAAGAAGTAGAGACTTCGAGATATATATACACCTCAAATATCTCCACTTCCCGAGGGCACTAGACAAGTGTGAGGTTACTCTGCGTTTCTCATCAAGCCACTGTCAATGTGAGAGAACTCGTGTCCATGCTATAAGCCTATACTTGCATTAACCACAAGTAAAGATTAACAATCTTTAGACAACACCCACTAGTGGGCCTCGAACCCAGAAAGCACAACTACCTTTCAGCAGCTGCCATAACTAGTACGCTTTAACCCACTACACCATCAGACCATACAAAAGCAGTAGAGACTTCGAGATATATATACACCTCAAATATCTCCACTTCCCGAGGGCACTAGACAAATGTGAGGTTACTCTGCGTTTTTCATCAAGCCACTGTCAATGTGAGAGAACTCGTGTCCATGCTATAAGCCTATACTTGCATAAACCACAAGTGAAGATTAACAATCTTTGGACAACACCCACCAGTGGGCCTTGAACCCAGAAAGCACAACTACCTTCCAGTAGCTGCCATAACTAGTACGCTTTAACCCACTACATCATCAGACCCTACAAAAGAAGTAGAGACTTTGACATATATATACACCTCAAATATCTCCACTTCCCGAGGGACACTAGACAAGTGTGAGGTTACTCTGCGTTTTTCATCAAGCCACTGTCAATGTGAGAGAACTCGTGTCCATGCTATAAGCCTATACTTGCATAAACCACAAGTGAAGATTAACAATCTTTGGACAACACCCACCAGTGGGCCTCGAACCCAGAAACCACAACTACCTTCCAGTAGCTGCCATAACTAGTACGCTTTAACCCACTACACCATCAGACCCTACAAAAGAAGTAGAGACTTTGAGATATATATACACCTCAAATATCTCCACTTCCCGAGGGCACTAGACAAGTGTGAGGTTACTCTGCGTTTTTCATCAAGCCACTGTCAATGTGAGAGAACTCGTGTCCATGCTATAAGCCTATACTTGCATAAACCACAAGTGAAGATTAACAATCTTTGGACAACACCCAGCAGTGGGCCTCGAACCTAGAAAGCACAACTACCTTCCAGTAGCTACAAATAACTAGTACACTTTAACCCACTACACCATCAGACCCTACAAAAGAAGTACAGACTTCGAGATATATATTCACCTCAAATATCTACACTTCCCGAGGGCACTAGACAAGTGTGAGGTTACTCTGCGTTTTTCATCAAGCCACTGTAATGTGAGAGAACTCGTGTCTATGCTATAAGCCTATTCTTGCATAAACCACAAGTGAAGATTAACAATCTTTGGACAACACCCACCAGTGGGCCTCGAACCCAGAAAGCACAACTACCTTCCAGTAGCTGCCATAACTAGTACGCTTTAACCCACTACACCATCAGACCCTACAAAAGAAGTAGAGACTTCGAGATATATATACACCTCAAATATCTCCACTTCCCGAGGGCACTAGACAAGTGTGAGGTTACTCTGCGTTTCTCATCAAGCCACTGTCAATGTGAGAGAACTCGTGTCCATGCTATAAGCCTATACTTGCATTAACCACAAGTAAAGATTAACAATCTTTAGACAACACCCACTAGTGGGCCTCGAACCCAGAAAGCACAACTACCTTTCAGCAGCTGCCATAACTAGTACGCTTTAACCCACTACACCATCAGACCTTACAAAAGCAGTAGAGACTTCGAGATATATATACACCTCAAATATCTCCACTTCCCGAGGGCACTAGACAAATGTGAGGTTACTCTGCGTTTTTCATCAAGCCACTGTCAATGTGAGAGAACTCGTGTCCATGCTATAAGCCTATACTTGCATAAACCACAAGTGAAGATTAACAATCTTTGGACAACACCCACCAGTGGGCCTTGAACCCAGAAAGCACAACTACCTTCCAGTAGCTGCCATAACTAGTACGCTTTAACCCACTACATCATCAGACCCTACAAAAGAAGTAGAGACTTTGACATATATATACACCTCAAATATCTCCACTTCCCGAGGGCACTAGACAAGTGTG
>NC_091169.1:32286700-32315632 GCF_040958095.1 Procambarus clarkii
TTAAAGATCCCTCGTCCTGAAGATGGCTACATTAACCTGACTTCTTATGATCTTACCCAGGACCAACGAGACCTCTTAAATCTTGGTCTAAATTGTCAATTCATATCTAAACCAAAGATGCATCAAAAACGCCTTGAAGTCGAAATGCTTCTGGACGACATCCATAAGCTAGAAGACAACAAAAAAGTCATCACCACTGACACACTTCAGGCTAAACTACTAACAGAAGCGGGGAAAAAACGAGGAACATATTCATCTACAATCTTAACCCCACGACTCAAAGAAGCAGCAAAACAACTAAAAAATCTGAAAGACGTAACAATAACAAAAGCCGACAAGACAGCAGCATATGTATTGATTCCTACCCAAGAATACTTGAACAAAATTAGCGACATCCTTAGTGATGACACCAAATTTAAACGAATCACGAGGAACCCTGTGGAAAACCTTAAAAGCAAAGTAAACAAAACAATTACTGCAATCAACGCAGAGAAAGGTAGTGTGCATTTCACTAAACTCCAAGGCGACTATGGCTTAGGATATGCCTATGGCAATGTTAAGACACACAAACTAGGTAACCCACTACGTCCAATAATCAGCCAAATACCAACTCCAACCTATCACCTGGCAAAAAGACTTAACGAACTCCTAACTTCATACACTCCAAGCAACTATAGTCTACAATCATCAGCAGATTTCCTAGACTTAATCAAATCTACTCAGCCTGATGGAATCATTGCTTCCCTGGACGCCGAATCCCTATTTACCAACGTCCCAGTCGACACCACCATAGGAATGATACTGGACAGAGTATACAGAGACGAGAGCACCCCCAAATTAGACATACCTGAGCCACACTTGAAGAGTCTTCTCGAGGCATGTACAAAGGAAGCCCCTTTCATTAGTCCACAAGGAGACATGTATCTACAAATAGACAGAGTAGCAATGGGCTTTCCCTTAGGAGTTTTATTTGCTAATTTTTATATGGGAACCATTGAAGACAGAGTCTTCAGTAGCAGACAAAAACCAACTGTATATTGCCGTTATGCAGCTGACATATTCGTCATAGTAAAAGACTTAGATGAACTAGTTGATCTAAAAAGCTATCTAGAGAGAGAGAGTCAGTACTCCGATTTACACATGAAAATAATGAAAATAACAGTCTGCCATTCTTGGATGTACTAATAACAAAAACTGGAACCTCTTTAAGCACCAACGTATATACTAAGCCCACCAACATAGGATTATGCCTGAACGGTAGAAGTGAGTGCCTCCAAAGATACAAAGCCAGTGTTCTCAGTGCTTATATTCGTCGAGCACTTACCCACTGCTCCGGATGGAGCAACGTGAGTAGAGAGTTTGAAAGAGTAACTCAGGTATTGGTGAACAACGGATATAGCAACGCGGAAATAAACGCTGCTATAAGAAGACACTTGGACCGATGGTATAATCCTAAACCTAGAACAGAAACCACAATACCTCAAATAAAATTATATTACAAATCAACCATGCACAGCGAACATATAAAAGAGGAAAGAATAATAAAAGAAATAATCTGTAAAGGAGTAAAAAGCATTACTCCTAACCAAAACATAAACCTGATCATATTCAACAAAACCAAGACGACTTCCGAACTCCTTATCAAAAACAGCCCGAAGCCGACGGAGAACCCTCTACAGCAGCCTAGCGTTGTATACATGTACACTTGCCCCCACGAAGGATGTAACCTTCAATCTAAGTACATAGGTATGACGTCGACCAAGCTGACGACGCGTTTCATGTCATCTTCAATCCGGTGCCCCCAGAAATCACACGAGACAAGCCCATGACATCACCCTAACAAGAGAAATGTTGAACAAAAATACCTGTATAATAGACAAAACCCAAGATGCAAGAAGATTACAAATTCTTTAAGGAATTCACATAAGAATAGAGCAACCTATCATGAACACCCAAATCACAGAACTATTTACTCTACCCACCATGAGAGTAAGGACAAGACCAGAACATAACGATGCCAACACAGTAGACACTGTTCAACATAACAGGTCAATTACACCTGATTAATCTTTGTATGTAGATAGCAGCTGCCTCGTATGGGCCCTATAGGCCTTCCGCAGTTACCTTTATTTTTTATGTTCTTATGTGCTTCATCCCCCCATTTATCCCTTATGTATCCCCCATGTTTTTACCTTTATTGTCTTATCACCTGACCCAGTGCGGGTATAAATCAACCAGTTCTGAAAATTCTTTTCACTTGAGAATGAACTATGGAGGTTCGAAACGTTGTGCAAATTGTATAAATAAGTGTAATACATTCTATAGTAATTCACTTTTTTCTTCACCTTGAAATTACGAAAATGAGTTTTAGAGAACTCCTCTTTCAGCTAAGCCCTGATTCTAAGAAAACAGTTAGAGGGATAAAAGCCCTAAATCAGAAGATAGTAAATACAGAATATGCGGTCATATTCAATGAGACATGTTTAAAAGAAAACCTGCTGCCAGTATACACCAATATATATATATATATATATATATATATATATATATATATATATATATATATATATATATATATATATATATATATATATATATATATATATATATATATGTATATATATATATATATATATATATAATATATATAATATATAGCTTAATTTTTGATGTGTTGGCAGGTGTGAAGGAGAGGGAGAACGCCACACGCCGCATCCTGGACACTCTGGACCAGCTGGAGTGCATCAACAAGGCTCACCAATCTGACAATCACAAGCTGAAGGAGGAAAACACTCACCTAATTACAGCGATTCATTTGCTCGAGGAGGAGGACAACAGGAAGAGTAAGAACGAAGTGCAGCTTGCTAAGGAGGTGATTGTCCTATTAAAGTCTCAGATCCGTCAAGTGGAGGAGGACTCAAGGCTCGTCAAGGAGGAGATTCGTCAAGTGGAGGAGTACTCTAGGCTTGCCAAGGAAGAAAACAGGAAGACTAAGAACGATGTTAACTTATCAGAGGAGGCGAATCGTCGTCTAATGGCTGACATTCGTCAAGTGGAGGAGGACTCGAGGCTGGTCAAGGAGGAGATCCGACTAGTGGAGGAGGACTCGAGGCTTGTCTAGGAGGAGATCCGACAAGTGGAGGAGGACTCGAGACTGGTCAAGACTAGGAACCGACAGCTAGAGCTTGCAGAAACCCAAGCCCAGGAGAGGGTCACGATGGCGTTGACGAGGATTGCTGAGCTAGAACGAGAGACACACCAGCTGCAAGAGATGAATGATAACACAGCAGGAGAGAAAAGACTTGTTGAAGAGCAACTCAGAAATATTCGAGAGGAAAATAATAAGATAACAAAACAGAGTCGCCTGATGGAAGAAGAACACGAGAAGTGCAAGAGCAGTAACAGAGAGCTGTCCACAAGGTAAACTGTGCTCCTTCACTTTTGACCTTCACTCTCCTTCCTGCTTCTTTTGTCTGGGAGTGAGGAGGGTGTGTGTGTGAATGAGGGAGTGAGGTGTGTGTGTGTGAATGAGGGAGTGAGGTGTGTGTGTGAATGTGTGTATGAATGTGTGCATGTATGTATGAAATTGTGTATGAATGTATGTGTTTCAATGTGTGAATGAATGTGTGTGTGCATGCATGTGTGTATGTATGAATGTGTGAATGAATATTGTGTATGAATGCTAGACCATGATAGATACACCGAATAAAAAATACACAATGAGAAAATGTTTGGAACAGAGAGACGAACTAGAGACAGAGAGACGTACAGAGACAGAGAAACGTACAGAGACAGAGAGACGTCCAAAGACAGAAAGACGTACAGAAACAGAGAGACGTACAGAGACAGAGAGACGAACAGAGACAGATAGACGTATAGAGACAGAGAAACGACGTATAGAGACAGAGAGACGTACAGAGACAGAGAGACGAACAGAGACAGACAGACGTATAGAGACAGAGAAACGTACCGAGACAGAGAGACGTCTAGAGACAGAGAGACGTCTAGAGACAAAGAGACGTCTAGAGACAGAGAGACGTCCGAAGACCGAGAGACGTCTGAAGACAGAGAGACGTCTAGAGACAGAGAAACGTCTAGAGACAGAGAGACGTCTAGAGACAGAGAGACGTCTAGAGACAGAGAGACGTACAGAGACAGAGAGACGTACAGAGACAAAGAGACGAACAGAGACAGAGAGACGTACAGAGACAGAGAGACGTACAGAGACAGAGAGACGAACAGAGACAGAGAGACGAACAGAGACAAAAACGTACAGAGACAGAGAGACATACAGAGGCAGAGAGACGTACAGAGACAGAGAGACGAGCAGAGACGTACAGAGCAAGAGAGACGTACAGAGACAAAGAGACGTACAGAGACAGCGAGACGTACAGAGACAGAGAGACGTACAGAGACAGAGAGACGTACCGAGACAGAGAGACGTACAGAGGCAAAGAGACGTACAGAGACAGAGAGACGTACAGAGGCAGAGAGACGTACAGAGACAGAGAGACGTACAGAGAAAGAGAGACGTACAGAGAAAGAGAGACGTACAGAGGCAGAGAGACGTACAGAGACAGAGAGACGAACAGAGACAGAGAGACGTACAGAGACAGAGAGACGAACAGAGACATAAAGACGTACAGAGACAAAGAGACGTGCAGAGACAGAGAGACGTACAGAGACAGAGAGACGTACAGAGACAGAGAGACGTACAGAGAAAGAGAGACGTACAGAGACAGAGAGACGAACAGAGACAAAGAGGTGTACAGGGACAGAGAGACGTCTAGAGTCAGAGAGACGTCAACAGACAGAGAGACGTCTAGAGACAGAGAGACGAACAGAGACAGAGAGACAAACAGAAAACGGAGAGATGTACAGAGACAGAGAAACGTACAGAGACAGAGAGACGAACAGAGACAGAGACGTACAGAGACAGAGAGACGAACAGAGACAGAGAGACGAACAGAGACAGAAAGACGTACAGAGACAGAGAGACGTACAGAGACAGAGAGACGAAAACAGACAGAGACGAAAACAGACAGAGAGACGTACAGAGACAGAGAAACGTACAGAAACAGAGAGACGCACAGAGACAGAGAGACGAACGGAAACAGAGAGACGTACAGAGACAGAGAGACGTATAGAGACAGAGAAACAACGTACAGAGACAGAGAGACGTACAGAGACAGAGAGACGAACAGAGACAGACAGACGTATAGAGACAGAGAAACGTCCGAAGACCGAGAGACGTCTGAAGACAAAGAGATGTCTAGAGACAGAGAGACGTCTAGAGACAGAGAGACGTCTAGAGACAGAGGGACGTCTAGAGACAGAGAGACGTACAGAGACAGAGAGACGTACAGAGACAGAGAGACGAACAGAGACAGAGAGACGAACAGAGACAGAGAGACGTACAGAGACAGAGAGACGTGCAGAGACAGAGAGACGAACAGAGACATAAAAACGTACAGAGACAGAGAGACATACAGAGGCAGAGAGACGTACAGAGACAGAGAGACGAGCAGAGACAGAGAGACGTACAGAGACAGAGAGACGTACAGAGACAGAGAGACGTACAGAAACAAAGAGACGTAGAGACAGAGAGACGTACAGAGACAGAGAGACGTACAGAGACAGAGAGACGTACCGAGACAAAGAGACGTACAGAGGCAGAGAGACGTACAGAGACAGAGAGACGTACAGAGGCAGAGAGACGTAAAGAGACAGAGAGACGTACAGAGAAAGAGAGACGTACAAAGGCAGAGAGACGTACAGAGACAGAGAGACGAACAGAGACATAAAGACAGACAGAGACAAAGAGACGTACAGACACAGACAGACGTGCAGAGACAGAGAGACGTACAGAGACAGAGAGACGTACAGAGACAGAGAGACGGACAGAGACAGAGAGACGAACAGAGACAAAGAGGTGTACAGGGACAGAGAGACATCTAGATACAGAGAGACGTCAACAGACAGAGAGACGTCTAGAGACAGAGAGACGAACAGAGACAGAGAGACAAACAGAGACGGAGAGACGTACAGAGACAGAGAGACGAAAACAGACAGAGAGACGAAAACAGACAGAGAGACGTACAGAGACAGAGAAACGTACAGAGACAGAGACACGAACAGAGACAGGGAGATGTACAGAGAGAGAGAGAAACGTATAGAGACAGAGAGACGAACAGAGACAGAAAGACGTACAGAGACAGAGAGACGTACAGAGACAGAGAGACGAAAACAGACAGAGAGACGAAAACAGACAGAGAGACGTACAGAGACAGAGAAACGTACAGAAACAGAGAGACGCACAGAGACAGAGAGACGAACGGAGACAGAGAGACGTACAGAGACAGAGAGATGTACAGAGACAGAGAGACGTACAGAGACAGAGAGGCGTACAGAGACCGAGAGACGTACAGAGATAGAGAGACGAACAGAGACAGAGAGGTGTACAGGGACAGAGAGACGTCTAGAGACAAAGAGACGTCAACAGACAGAGAGACGTCAACAGACAGAGAGACGTACAGAGACAGAGAGACGTACAGAGACATAGAAACGTACAGAAACAGAGAAACGTACTGAAACAGAGAGACGTACAGAGACAGAGAGACGTACAGAGAGAGAGAGACGTACAGAGACAGAGAGGCGTACAGAGACAGAGAGACGTACAGAGACAGAGAGACGTACAGAAAAAGAGAGACGAACAGAGACAGAGAGACGTACAGAGACAGAGAGACGAACAGAGACATAAAGACGTACAGAGACAAAGAGACGTACAGAGACAGAGAGACGTAAAGAGACAGAGAGACGTACAGAGACAGAGAGACGTACAGAGAAAGAGAGACGTACAGAGACAGAGAGACGAACAGAGACAAAGAGGTGTACAGGGACAGAGAGACGTCTAGAGTCAGAGAGACGTCAACAGACAGAGAGACGTCTAGAGACAGAGAGACGAACAGAGACAGAGAGACAAACAGAAAACGGAGAGATGTACAGAGACAGAGAAACGTACAGAGACAGAGAGACGAACAGAGACAGAGACGTACAGAGACAGAGAGACGAACAGAGACAGAGAGACGAACAGAGACAGAAAGACGTACAGAGACAGAGAGACGTACAGAGACAGAGACGAAAACAGACAGAGACGAAAACAGACAGAGAGACGTACAGAGACAGAGAAACGTACAGAAACAGAGAGACGCACAGAGACAGAGAGACGAACGGAAACAGAGAGACGTACAGAGACAGAGAGACGTATAGAGACAGAGAAACAACGTACAGAGACAGAGAGACGTACAGAGACAGAGAGACGAACAGAGACAGACAGACGTATAGAGACAGAGAAACGTCCGAAGACCGAGAGACGTCTGAAGACAGAGAGATGTCTAGAGACAGAGAGACGTCTAGAGACAGAGAGACGTCTAGAGACAGAGGGACGTCTAGAGACAGAGAGACGTACAGAGAAAGAGAGACGTACAGAGACAGAGAGACGAACAGAGACAGAGAGACGAACAGAGACAGAGAGACGTACAGAGACAGAGAGACGTGCAGAGACAGAGAGACGAACAGAGACATAAAAACGTACAGAGACAGAGAGACATACAGAGGCAGAGAGACGTACAGAGACAGAGAGACGAGCAGAGACAGAGAGACGTACAGAGACAGAGAGACGTACAGAGACAGAGAGACGTACAGAGACAAAGAGACGTAGAGACAGAGAGACGTACAGAGACAGAGAGACGTACAGAGACAGAGAGACGTACCGAGACAAAGAGACGTACAGAGGCAGAGAGACGTACAGAGACAGAGAGACGTACAGAGGCAGAGAGACGTAAAGAGACAGAGAGACGTACAGAGAAAGAGAGACGTACAAAGGCAGAGAGACGTACAGAGACAGAGAGACGAACAGAGACATAAAGACAGACAGAGACAAAGAGACGTACAGACACAGACAGACGTGCAGAGACAGAGAGACGTACAGAGACAGAGAGACGTACAGAGACAGAGAGACGGACAGAGACAGAGAGACGAACAGAGACAAAGAGGTGTACAGGGACAGAGAGACATCTAGATACAGAGAGACGTCAACAGACAGAGAGACGTCTAGAGACAGAGAGACGAACAGAGACAGAGAGACAAACAGAGACGGAGAGACGTACAGAGACAGAGAGACGAAAACAGACAGAGAGACGAAAACAGACAGAGAGACGTACAGAGACAGAGAAACGTACAGAGACAGAGACACGAACAGAGACAGGGAGATGTACCGAGAGAGAGAGAAACGTATAGAGACAGAGAGACGAACAGAGACAGAAAGACGTACAGAGACAGAGAGACGTACAGAGACAGAGAGACGAAAACAGACAGAGAGACGAAAACAGACAGAGAGACGTACAGAGACAGAGAAACGTACAGAAACAGAGAGACGCACAGAGACAGAGAGACGAACGGAGACAGAGAGACGTACAGAGACAGAGAGACGTACAGAGACAGAGAGACGTACAGAGACAGAGAGGCGTACAGAGACCGAGAGACGTACAGAGATAGAGAGACGAACAGAGACAGAGAGGTGTACAGGGACAGAGAGACGTCTAGAGACAAAGAGACGTCAACAGACAGAGAGACGTCAACAGACAGAGAGACGTACAGAGACAGAGAGACGTACAGAGACATAGAAACGTACAGAAACAGAGAAACGTACTGAAACAGAGAGACGTACAGAGACAGAGAGCCGTACAGAGAGAGAGAGACGCACAGAGACAGAGAGGCGTACAGAAACAGAGAGACGTACAGAGACAGAGAGACGAACAGAGAAAGAGAGACGTACAGAGGCATAGAGACGTACAGAGACAGAGAGACGAACAGAGACAGAGAGACGTACAGAGACAGAGAGACGAACAGAGACATAAAGACGTACAGAGACAAAGAGACGTACAGAGACAGAGAGACGTACAGAGACAGAGAGACGTACAGAGACAGAGAGACGTACAGAGAAAGAGAGACGTACAGAGACAGAGAGACGAACAGAGACAAAGAGGTGTACAGGGACAGAGAGACATCTAGAGTCAGAGAGACGTCAACAGACAGAGAGACGTCTAGAGACAGAGAAACGAACAGAGACAGAGAGACAAACAGACACGGAGAGATGTACAGAGACAGAGAAACGTACAGAGACAGAGAGACGAACAGAGACAGAGACGGACAGAGACAGAGAGACGAACAGAGACAGAGAGACGAACAGAGACAGACAGACGTACAGAGACAGAGAGACGTACAGAGACAGAGAGACGAAAACAGACAGAGAGACGAAAACAGACAGAGAGACGTACAGAGACAGACATACGTACAGAAACAGAGAGACGCACAGAGACAGAGAGACGAACGGAAACAGAGAGACGTACAGAGACAGAGAGACGTACAGGGACAGAGAGACGTACAGAGACAGAGAAACGTACAGGGACAGAGAGACGTACAGAGTCACAGAGACGTACAGAGACAGAGAGACGTACAGAGACAGAGAGGCGTACAGAGACAGAGAGACCTACAGAGACAGAGAGTCGTACAGAGACAGAGAGACGTACAGAGACAGAGAGACGTACAGAGACAGAGAGGCGTACAGAGACAGAGAGACGTACAGAGACAGAGAGACGTCTAGAGAAAGAGAGACGTCTAGAGACAGAGAGACGTCCGAAGACCGAGAGACGTCTGAAGACAGAGAGGTATCTAGAGACAGAGAGACGTCTAGAGACAGAGAGACGTCTAGAGACAGAGAGACGTCTAGAGACAGAGAGACGTACAGAGACAGAGAGACGTACATAGACAAAGAGACGAACAGAGACAGAGAGACGTACAGAGACAGAGAGACGTACAGAGACAGAGAGACGAACAGAGACAGAGAGACGAACAGAGACAGAGAGACGTACAGAGACAGAGAGACGTGCAGAGACAGAGAGACGAACAGAGACATAAAAACGTACAGAGACAGAGAGACATACAGAGGCAGAGAGACGTACAGAGACAGAGAGACGAGCAGAGACAGAGAGACGTACAGAGACAGAGAGACGTACAGAGACAAAGAGACGTACAGAGACAGCGAGACGTACAGAGACAGAGAGACGTACAGAGACAGAGAGACGTACCGAGACAGAGAGACGTACAGAGGCAAAGAGACGTACAGAGACAGAGAGACGTACAGAGGCAGAGAGACGTACAGAGACAGAGAGACGTACACAGACAGAGAGACGTACAGAGAAAGAGAGACGTACAGAGGCATAGAGACGTACAGAGACAGAGAGACGAACAGAGACAGAGAGACGTACAGAGACAGAGAGACGAACAGAGACATAAAGACGTACAGAGACAAAGAGACGTACAGAGACAGAGAGACGTACAGAGACAGAGAGACGTACAGAGACAGAGAGACTTACAGAGAAAGAGAGACGTACAGAGACAGAGAGACGAACAGAGACAAAGAGGTGTACAGGGACAGAGAGATATCTAGAGTCAGAGAGAGGTCAACAGACAGAGAGACGTCTAGAGACAGAGAAACGAACAGAGACAGAGAGACAAACAGACACGGAGAGATGTACAGAGACAGAGAAACGTACAGAGACAGAGAGACGAACAGAGACAGAGACGTACAGAGACAGAGAGACGAACAGAGACAGAGAGACGAACAGAGACAGACAGACGTACAGAGACAGAGAGACGTACAGAGACAGAGAGACGAAAACAGACAGAGAGACGAAAACAGACAGAGAGACGTACAGAGACAGACAAACGTACAGAAACAGAGAGACGCACAGAGACAGAGAGACGAACGGAAACAGAGAGACGTACAGAGACAGAGAGACGAACAGGGACAGAGAGACGTACAGAGACAGAGAAACGTACAGGGACAGAGAGACGTACAGAGTCACAGAGACGTACAGAGACAGAGAGACGTACAGAGACAGAGAGGCGTACAGAGACAGAGAGACGTACAGAGACAGAGAGTCGTACAGAGACAGAGAGACGTACAGAGACAGAGAGACGTACAGAGACAGAGAGGCGTACAGAGACAGAGAGACGTACAGAGACAGAGAGACGTCTAGAGACAGAGAGACGTCTAGAGACAGAGAGACGTCCGAAGACCGAGAGACGTCTGAATACAGAGAGGTATCTAGAGACAGAGAGACGTCTAGAGACAGAGAGACGTCTAGAGACAGAGAGACGTCTAGAGACAGAGAGACGTACAGAGACAGAGAGACGTACATAGACAAAGAGACGAACAGAGACAGAGAGACGTACAGAGACAGAGACGTACAGAGACAGAGAGACGAACAGAGACAGAGAGACGAACAGAGACAGAGAGACGTACAGAGACAGAGAGACGTGCAGAGACAGAGAGACGAACAGAGACATAAAAACGTACAGAGACAGAGAGACATACAGAGGCAGAGAGACGTACAGAGACAGAGAGACGAGCAGAGACAGAGAGACGTACAGAGAGAGAGAGACGTACAGAGACAAAGAGACGTACAGAGACAGCGAGACGTACAGAGACAGAGAGACGTACAGAGACAGAGAGACGTACCGAGACAGAGAGACGTACAGAGGCAAAGAGACGTACAGAGACAGAGAGACGTACAGAGGCAGAGAGACGTACAGAGACAGAGAGACGTACAGAGACAGAGAGACGTACAGAGAGAGAGAGACGTACAGAGGCATAGAGACGTACAGAGACAGAGAGACGAACAGAGACAGAGAGACGTACAGAGACAGAGAGACGAACAGAGACATAAAGACGTACAGAGACAAAGAGACGTACAGAGACAGAGAGACGTACAGAGAAAGAGAGACGTACAGAGACAGAGAGACGAACAGAGACAAAGAGGTGTACAGGGACAGAGAGACATCTAGAGTCAGAGAGACGTCAACAGACAGAGAGACGTCTAGAGACAGAGAAACGAACAGAGACAGAGAGACAAACAGACACGGAGAGATGTACAGAGACAGAGAAACGTACAGAGACAGAGAGACGAACAGAGACAGAGACGTACAGAGACAGAGAGACTAACAGAGACAGAGAGACGAACAGAGACAGACAGACGTACAGAGACAGAGAGACGTACAGAGACAGAGAGACGAAAACAGACAGAGAGACGAAAACAGACAGAGAGACGTACAGAGACAGACAAACGTACAGAAACAGAGAGACGCACAGAGACAGAGAGACGAACGGAAACAGAGAGACGTACAGAGACAGAGAGACGTATAGAGACAGAGAAACAACGTACAGAGACAGAGAGACGTACAGAGACAGAGAGACGAACAGAGACAGACAGACGTATAGAGACAGTGAAACGTACCGAGACAGAGAGACGTCTAGAGACAGAGAGACGTCTAGAGACAGAGAGACGTCTAGAGACAGAGAGACGTCCGAAGACCGAGAGACGTCTGAAGACAGAGAGATGTCTAGAGACAGAGAGACGTCTAGAGATAGAGAGACGTCTAGAGACAGAGAGACGTACAGAGACAGAGAGACGTACAGAGGCAGAGAGACGTACAGAGACAGAGAGACGTGCAGAGAAAGAGAGACGTACAAAGGCAGAGAGACGTACAGAGACAGAGAGACGAACAGAGACATAAAGACGTACAGAGACAAAGAGACGTACAGACACAGAGAGACGTGCAGAGACAGAGAGACGTACAGAGACAGAGAGACGTACAGAGACAGAGAGACGGACAGAGACAGAGAGACGAACAGAGACAAAGAGGTGTACAGGGACAGAGAGACATCTAGATACAGAGAGACGTCAACAGACAGAGAGACGTCTAGAGACAGAGAGACGAACAGAGACAGAGAGACAAACAGAGACGGAGAGACGTACAGAGACAGAGAGACGAAAACAGACAGAGAGACGAAAACAGACAGAGAGACGTACAGAGACAGAGAGACGTACAGAGACAGAGAGACGGACAGAGACAGAGAGACGAACAGAGACAAAGAGGTGTACAGGGACAGAGAGACATCTAGATACAGAGAGACGTCAACAGACAGAGAGACGTCTAGAGACAGAGAGACGAACAGAGACAGAGAGACAAACAGAGACGGAGAGACGTACAGAGACAGAGAGACGAAAACAGACAGAGAGACGAAAACAGACAGAGAGACGTACAGAGACAGAGAAACGTACAGAGACAGAGACACGAACAGAGACAGGGAGATGTACAGAGAGAGAGAGAAACGTATAGAGACAGAGAGACGAACAGAGACAGAAAGACGTACAGAGACAGAGAGACGTACAGAGACAGAGAGACGAAAACAGACAGAGAGACGAAAACAGACAGAGAGACGTACAGAGACAGAGAAACGTACAGAAACAGAGAGACGCACAGAGACAGAGAGACGAACGGAGACAGAGAGACGTACAGAGACAGAGAGACGTACAGAGACAGAGAGACGTACAGAGACAGAGAGGCGTACAGAGACCGAGAGACGTACAGAGATAGAGAGACGAACAGAGACAGAGAGGTGTACAGGGACAGAGAGACGTCTAGAGACAAAGAGACGTCAACAGACAGAGAGACGTCTAGAGACAGAGAGACGTCTAGAGACAGAGAGACGTCTAGAGACAGAGAGACGTCCGAAGACCGAGAGACGTCTGAAGACAGAGAGATGTCTAGAGACAGAGAGACGTCTAGAGACAGAGAGACGTCTAGAGACAGAGAGACGTACAGAGACAGAGAGACGTACAGAGGCAGAGAGACGTACAGAGACAGAGAGACGTGCAGAGAAAGAGAGACGTACAAAGGCAGAGAGACGTACAGAGACAGAGAGACGAACAGAGACATAAAGACGTACAGAGACAAAGAGACGTACAGACACAGAGAGACGTGCAGAGACAGAGAGACGTACAGAGACAGAGAGACGTACAGAGACAGAGAGACGGACAGAGACAGAGAGACGAACAGAGACAAAGAGGTGTACAGGGACAGAGAGACATCTAGATACAGAGAGACGTCAACAGACAGAGAGACGTCTAGAGACAGAGAGACGAACAGAGACAGAGAGACAAACAGAGACGGAGAGACGTACAGAGACAGAGAGACGAAAACAGACAGAGAGACGAAAACAGACAGAGAGACGTACAGAGACAGAGAGACGTACAGAGACAGAGAGACGGACAGAGACAGAGAGACGAACAGAGACAAAGAGGTGTACAGGGACAGAGAGACATCTAGATACAGAGAGACGTCAACAGACAGAGACGTCTAGAGACAGAGAGACGAACAGAGACAGAGAGACAAACAGAGACGGAGAGACGTACAGAGACAGAGAGACGAAAACAGACAGAGAGACGAAAACAGACAGAGAGACGTACAGAGACAGAGAAACGTACAGAGACAGAGACACGAACAGAGACAGGGAGATGTACAGAGAGAGAGAGAAACGTATAGAGACAGAGAGACGAACAGAGACAGAAAGACGTACAGAGACAGAGAGACGTACAGAGACAGAGAGACGAAAACAGACAGAGAGACGAAAACAGACAGAGAGACGTACAGAGACAGAGAAACGTACAGAAACAGAGAGACGCACAGAGACAGAGAGACGAACGGAGACAGAGAGACGTACAGAGACAGAGAGACGTACAGAGACAGAGAGACGTACAGAGACAGAGAGGCGTACAGAGACCGAGAGACGTACAGAGATAGAGAGACGAACAGAGACAGAGAGGTGTACAGGGACAGAGAGACGTCTAGAGACAAAGAGACGTCAACAGACAGAGAGACGTCTAGAGACAGAGAGACGTCTAGAGACAGAGAGACGTCTAGAGACAGAGAGACGTCCGAAGACCGAGAGACGTCTGAAGACAGAGAGATGTCTAGAGACAGAGAGACGTCTAGAGACAGAGAGACGTCTAGAGACAGAGAGACGTACAGAGACAGAGAGACGTACAGAGGCAGAGAGACGTACAGAGACAGAGACGTGCAGAGAAAGAGAGACGTACAAAGGCAGAGAGACGTACAGAGACAGAGAGACGAACAGAGACATAAAGACGTACAGAGACAAAGAGACGTACAGACACAGAGAGACGTGCAGAGACAGAGAGATGTACAGAGACAGAGAGACGTACAGAGACAGAGAGACGGACAGAGACAGAGAGACGAACAGAGACAAAGAGGTGTACAGGGACAGAGAGACATCTAGATACAGAGAGACGTCAACAGACAGAGAGACGTCTAGAGACAGAGAGACGAACAGAGACAGAGAGACAGAGACGGAGAGACGTACAGAGACAGAGAGACGAAAACAGACAGAGAGACGAAAACAGACAGAGAGACGTACAGAGACAGAGAGACGTACAGAGACAGAGAGACGGACAGAGACAGAGAGACGAACAGAGACAAAGAGGTGTACAGGGACAGAGAGACATCTAGATACAGAGAGACGTCAACAGACAGAGAGACGTCTAGAGACAGAGAGACGAACAGAGACAGAGAGACAAACAGAGACGGAGAGACGTACAGAGACAGAGAGACGAAAACAGACAGAGAGACGAAAACAGACAGAGAGACGTACAGAGACAGAGAAACGTACAGAGACAGAGACACGAACAGAGACAGGGAGATGTACAGAGAGAGAGAGAAACGTATAGAGACAGAGAGACGAACAGAGACAGAAAGACGTACAGAGACAGAGAGACGTACAGAGACAGAGAGACGAAAACAGACAGAGAGACGTACAGAGACAAAGAAACGTACAGAAACAGAGAGACGCACAGAGACAGAGAGACGAACGGAGACAGAGAGACGTACAGAGACAGAGAGACGTACAGAGACAGAGAGACGTACAGAGACAGAAAGGCGTACAGAGACCGAGAGACGTACAGAGATAGAGAGACGAACAGAGACAGAGAGACGTACAGAGACAGAGAGACGTACAGAGACATAGAAACGTACAGAAACAGAGAAACGTACTGAAACAGAGAGACGTACAGAGACAGAGAGACGTACAGAGAGAGAGAGACGTACAGAGACAGAGAGGCGTACAGAGACAGAGAGACGTACAGAGAAAGAGAGACGTACAGAGAAAGAGAGACGTACAGAGGCATAGAGACGTACAGAGACAGAGAGACGAACAGAGACAGAGAGACGTACAGAGACAGAGAGACGAACAGAGACAGAGAGGCGTACAGAGACAGAGAGACGTACAGAGACAGAGAGACGTACAGAGAAAGAGAGACGTACAGAGACAAAGAGACGTACAGAGACAGAGAGACGTACAGAGACAAAGAGACGTACAGAGACAGAGAGACGTACAGAGACAGAGAGACGTACAGAGACAGAGAGACGTACTGAGAAAGAGAGACGTACAGAGACAGAGAGACGAACAGAGACAAAGAGGTGTACAGGGACAGAGAGACATCTAGAGTCAGAGAGACGTCAACAGACAGAGAGACGTCTAGAGACAGAGAAACGAACAGAGACAGAGAGACAAACAGACACGGAGAGATGTACAGAGACAGAGAAACGTACAGAGACAGAGAGACGAACAGAGACAGAGACGGACAGAGACAGAGAGACGAACAGAGACAGAGAGACGAACAGAGACAGACAGACGTACAGAGACAGAGAGACGTACAGAGACAGAGAGACGAAAACAGACAGAGAGACGAAAACAGACAGAGAGACGTACAGAGACAGACAAACGTACAGAAACAGAGAGACGCACAGAGACAGAGAGACGAACGGAAACAGAGAGACGTACAGAGACAGAGAGACGTACAGGGACAGAGAGACGTACAGAGACAGAGAAACGTACAGGGACAGAGAGACGTACAGAGTCACAGAGACGTACAGAGACAGAGAGACGTACAGAGACAGAGAGGCGTACAGAGACAGAGAGACGTACAGAGACAGAGAGTCGTACAGAGACAGAGAGACGTACAGAGACAGAGAGACGTACAGAGACAGAAAGGCGTACAGAGACAGAGAGACGTACAGAGACAGAGAGACGTCTAGAGACAGAGAGACGTCTAGAGACAGAGAGACGTCCGAAGACCGAGAGACGTCTGAAGACAGAGAGGTATCTAGAGACAGAGAGACGTCTAGAGACAGAGAGACGTCTAGAGACAGAGAGACGTCTAGAGACAGAGAGACGTACAGAGACAGAGAGACGTACATAGACAAAGAGACGAACAGAGACAGAGAGACGTACAGAGACAGAGAGACGTACAGAGACAGAGAGACGAACAGAGACAGAGAGACGAACAGAGACAGAGAGACGTACAGAGACAGAGAGACGTGCAGAGACAGAGAGACGAACAGAGACATAAAAACGTACAGAGACAGAGAGACATACAGAGGCAGAGAGACGTACAGAGACAGAGAGACGAGCAGAGACAGAGAGACGTACAGAGACAGAGAGACGTACAGAGACAAAGAGACGTACAGAGACAGCGAGACGTACAGAGACAGAGAGACGTACAGAGACAGAGAGACGTACCGAGACAGAGAGACGTACAGAGGCAAAGAGACGTACAGAGACAGAGAGACGTACAGAGGCAGAGAGACGTACAGAGACAGAGAGACGTACAGAGACAGAGAGACGTACAGAGAAAGAGAGACGTACAGAGGCATAGAGACGTACAGAGACAGAGAGACGAACAGAGACAGAGAGACGTACAGAGACAGAGAGACGAACAGAGACATAAAGACGTACAGAGACAAAGAGACGTACAGAGACAGAGAGACGTACAGAGACAGAGAGACGTACAGAGACAGAGAGACGTACAGAGAAAGAGAGACGTACAGAGACAGAGAGACGAACAGAGACAAAGAGGTGTACAGGGACAGAGAGACATCTAGAGTCAGAGAGACGTCAACAGACAGAGAGACGTCTAGAGACAGAGAAACGAACAGAGACAGAGAGACAAACAGACACGGAGAGATGTACAGAGACAGAGAAACGTACAGAGACAGAGAGACGAACAGAGACAGACAGACGTACAGCGACAGAGAGACGTACAGAGACAGAGAGACGAAAACAGACAGAGAGACGAAAACAGACAGAGAGACGTACAGAGACAGACAAACGTACAGAAACAGAGAGACGCACAGAGACAGAGAGACGAACGGAAACAGACAGACGTACAGAGACAGAGAGACGTACAGGGACAGAGAGACGTACAGAGACAGAGAAACGTACAGGGACAGAGAGACGTACAGAGTCACAGAGACGTACAGAGACAGAGAGACGTACAGAGACAGAGAGGCGTACAGAGACAGAGAGACGTACAGAGACAGAGAGTCGTACAGAGACAGAGAGACGTACAGAGACAGAGAGACGTACAGAGACAGAGAGGCGTACAGAGACAGAGAGACGTACAGAGACAGAGAGACGTCTAGAGACAGAGAGACGTCTAGAGACAGAGAGACGTCCGAAGACCCAGAGACGTCTGAATACAGAGAGGTATCTAGAGACAGAGAGACGTCTAGAGACAGAGAGACGTCTAGAGACAGAGAGACGTCTAGAGACAGAGAGACGTACAGAGACAGAGAGACGTACATAGACAAAGAGACGAACAGAGACAGAGAGACGTACAGAGACAGAGAGACGTACAGAGACAGAGAGACGAACAGAGACAGAGAGACGAACAGAGACAGAGAGACGTACAGAGACAGAGAGACGTGCAGAGACAGAGAGACGAACAGAGACATAAAAACGTACAGAGACAGAGAGACATACAGAGGCAGAGAGACGTACAGAGACAGAGAGACGAGCAGAGACAGAGAGACGTACAGAGACAGAGAGACGTACAGAGACAAAGAGACGTACAGAGACAGCGAGACGTACAGAGACAGAGAGACGTACAGAGACAGAGAGACGTACCGAGACAGAGAGACGTACAGAGGCAAAGAGACGTACAGAGACAGAGAGACGTACAGAGGCAGAGAGACGTACAGAGACAGAGAGACGTACAGAGACAGAGAGACGGACAGAGACAGAGAGACGTACAGAGACAGAGAGACGAACAGAGACATAAAGACGTACAGAGACAGAGAGACGAACAGAGACAAAGAGGTGTACAGGGACAGAGAGACATCTAGCGTCAGAGAGACGTCAACAGACAGAGAGACGTCTAGAGACAGAGAAACGAACAGAGACAGAGAGACAAACAGACACGGAGAGATGTACAGAGACAGAGAAACGTACAGAGACAGAGAGACGAACAGAGACAGAGACGAACAGAGACAGAGAGACTAACAGAGACAGAGAGACGAACAGAGACAGACAGACGTACAGAGACAGAGAGACGTACAGAGACAGAGAGACGAAAACAGACAGAGAGACGAAAACAGACAGAGAGACGTACAGAGACAGACAAACGTACAGAAACAGAGAGACGCACAGAGACAGAGAGACGAACGGAAACAGAGAGACGTACAGAGACAGAGAGACGTATAGAGACAGAGAAACAACGTACAGAGACAGAGAGACGTACAGAGACAGAGAGACGAACAGAGACAGACAGACGTATAGAGACAGAGAAACGTACCGAGACAGAGAGACGTCTAGAGACAGAGAGACGTCAAGAGACAGAGAGACGTCTAGAGACAGAGAGACGTCTAGAGACAGAGAGACGTCTAGAGACAGAGAGACGTCTAGAGACAGAGAGACGTCCGAAGACCGAGAGACGTCTGAAGACAGAGAGATGTCTAGAGACAGAGAGACGTCTAGAGACAGAGAGACGTCTAGAGACAGAGAGACGTACAGAGACAGAGAGACGTACAAAGGCAGAGAGACGTACAGAGACAGAGAGACGTACAGAGAAAGAGAGACGTACAAAGGCAGAGAGACGTACAGAGACAGAGAGACGAACAGAGACATAAAGACGTACAGAGACAAAGAGACGTACAGACACAGAGAGACGTGCAGAGACAGAGAGACGTACAGAGACAGAGAGACGTACAGAGACAGAGAGACGGACAGAGACAGAGAGACGAACAGAGACAAAGAGGTGTACAGGGACAGAGAGACGTCTAGAGACAAAGAGACGTCAACAGACGGAGAGACGTCAACAGACAGAGAGACGTCTAGAGACAGAGAGACGAACAGAGACAGAGAGACAAACAGAGACGGAGAGACGTACAGAGACAGAGAGACGAAAACAGACAGAGAGACGAAAACAGACAGAGAGACGTACAGAGACAGAGAAACGTACAGAGACAGAGACACGAACAGAGACAAGGAGATGTACAGAGAGAGAGAGAAACGTATAGAGACAGAGAGACGAACAGAGACAGAAAGACGTACAGAGACAGAGAGACGTACAGAGACAGAGAGACGAAAACAGACAGAGAGACGAAAACAGACAGAGAGACGTACAGAGACAGAGAAACGTACAGAAACAGAGAGACGCACAGAGACAGAGAGACGAACGGAGACAGAGAGACGTACAGAGACAGAGAGACGTACAGAGACAGAGAGACGTACAGAGACAGAGAGGCGTACAGAGACCGAGAGACGTACAGAGATAGAGAGACGAACAGAGACAGAGAGGTGTACAGGGACAGAGAGACGTCTAGAGACAAAGAGACGTCAACAGACAGAGAGACGTCAACAGACAGAGAGACGTACAGAGACAGAGAGACGTACAGAGACATAGAAACGTACAGAAACAGAGAAACGTACTGAAACAGAGAGACGTACAGAGACAGAGAGACGTACAGAGAGAGAGAGACGTACAGAGACAGAGAGGCGTACAGAGACAGAGAGACGTATAGAGACAGAGAGACGTACAGAGACAGACAGACGTACAGAGACAGAGAGACGTACAGAGACAGAGAGAGGAACAGAGACAGAGAGGTGTACAGGGACAGAGAGACGTCTAGAGACAGAGAGACGTCAACAGACGGAGAGACGTCAACAGACGGAGAGACGTCTAGAGACAGAGAGACGAACAGAGACAGAGAGACGAACAAAGACCGAGAGATGTACAGAGACAGAGAAACGTACAGAGACAGTGAGACGTACAGAGACAGAGAGACGAACAGAGACAGAGAGACGTACAGAGACAGAGAAACGTACAGGGACAGAGAGACGTACAGAGACAGAGAGACGTACAGAGACAGAGAGGCGTACAGAGACAGAGAGACGTACAGAGACAGAGAGACGTACAGAGACAGAGAGGCGTACAGAGACAGAGAGGCGTACAGAGACAGAGAGACGTACAGAGACAGAGAGGCGTACAGAGACAGAGAGACGAACAGAGACAGAGAGAAGTACAGAGACAGAGAGACGTACAGAGACAGAGACACGTAAAGAGACAGAGAGGCGTACAGAGACAGAGAGGCGTACAGAGACAGAGAGTCGTGCAGAGACAGAGAGACGTACAGAGACAGAGAGACGTACAGAGACAGAGAGGCGTACAGAGACAGAGAGGCGTACAGAGACAGAGAGTCGTACAGAGACAGAGAAACGTACAGAGACAGAGAGACGTACAGAGACAGAGAGACGAACAGAGACAGAGAGGTGTACAGGGACAGAGAGACGTCTAGAGACAGAGAGACGAACAGAGACAGAGAGACGAACAGAGACAGAGAGATGTACAGAGACGGTGAAACATACAGAGGCAGAGAGACGTACAGAGACAGAGAGACGAACAGAGACAGAGAGACGAACAGAGACAGAGAGACGTACAGAGACAGAGAAAAGTACAGGGACAGAGAGACGTGCAGGGACAGAGAGAGACGTACAGAGACAAAGAGACGTACAAAGACAGAGAGACGAATAGAGACAGAGAGACGAACAGAGACAGAGAAACGTACAGAGACAGAGAAACGTACGTAGACAGAGAGACGTAGAGAGACAGAGAGACGAACAGAGACAGAGAGACGTACAGAGACAGAGAAACGTACAGGGACAGAGAGACGTACAGAGACAGAGAAACGTACAGGGACAGAGAGACGTACAGAGTCACAGAGACGTACAGAGACAGAGAGGTGTACAGGGACAGAGAGACGTCTAGAGACAGAGAGACGTCAACAGATAGAGAGACGTACAGAGACAGAGAGACGTACAGAGACAGAGAAACGTACAGAAACAGAGAAACGAACAGAAACAGAGAGACGTACAGAGACAGAGAGACGTACAGAGAGAGAGAGAGACGTACAGAGACAGAGAGGCGTACAGAGACAGAGAGACGTATAGAGACAGAGAGACGTACAGAGACAGAGAGACGTACAGAGACAGAGAGACGTACAGAGACAGAGAGACGAACAGAGACAGAGAGGTGTACAGGGACAGAGAGACGTCTAGAGACAGAGAGACGTCAACAGACGGAGAGACGTCTAGAGACAGAGAGACGAACAGAGACAGAGAGACGAACAGAGACCGAGAGATGTACAGAGACAGAGAAACGTACAGAGACAGAGAGACGTACGGAGACAGAGAGACGAACAGAGAAAGAGAGACATACAGAGACAGTGAAACGTACAGGGACAGAGAGATGTACAGAGACAGAGAGACGTACAGAGACAGAGAGGCGTACAGAGACAGAGAGACGTACAGAGACAGAGAGGCGTACAGAGACAGAGAGGCGTACAGAGACAGAGAGACGTACAGAGACAGAGAGACGTAAAGAGAAAGAGAGGCGTACAGAGACAGAGAGGCGTACAGAGACAGAGAGGCGTACAGAGACAGAGAGTCGTACAGAGACAGAGAGACGTACAGAGACAGAGAGACGTACAGAGACAGAGAGGCGTACAGAGACAGAGAGTCGTACAGAGACAGAGAGACGTACAGAGACAGAGAGGCGTACAGAGACAGAGAGGCGTACAGAGACAGAGAGATGTACAGAGACAGAGAGACGAACAGAGACATAAAGACGTACAGAGACAGAGAGACGTACAGAGACAGAGAGACGTACAGAGACAGAGAGACGAACAGAGTCAGAGAGACGTACAGAGATAGAGAAACGTACAGGGACAGAGAGACGTACAGAGACAGAGAAACGTACAGGGACAGAGAGACGTACCGAGTCACAGAGACGTACAGAGACAGAGAGGTGTACAGGGACAGAGAGACGTCTAGAGACAGAGAGACGTCAACAGATAGAGAGACGTACAGAGACAGAGAGACGTACAGAGACAGAGAAACGTACAGAAACAGAGAAACGTACAGAAACAGAGAGACGTACAGAGACAGAGAGACGTACAGAGAGAGAGAGAGAGACGTACAGAGACAGAGAGGCGTACAGAGACAGAGAGACGTATAGAGACAGAGAGACGTACAGAGACAGAGACGTACAGAGACAGAGAGACGTACAGAGACAGAGAGACGAACAGAGACAGAGAGGTGTACAGGGACAGAGAGACGTCTAGAGACAGAGAGACGTCAACAGACGGAGAGACGTCTAGAGACAGAGAGACGAACAGAGACAGAGAGACGAACAGAGACAGAGAAACGTACAGAAACAGAGAAACGTACAGAAACAGAGAGACGTACAGAGACAGAGAGACGTACAGAGAGAGAGAGAGACGTACAGAGACAGAGAGGCGTACAGAGACATAGAGGCGTATAGAGACAGAGAGATGTACAGAGACAGAGAAACGTACAGAGACAGAGAGACGTACGGAGACAGAGTGACGAACAGAGAAAGAGAAACGTACAGAGACAGAGAAACGTACAGGGACAGAGAGACGTACAGAGACAGAGAGACGTACAGAGACAGAGAGGCGTACAGAGACAGAGAGACGTACAGAGACAGAGAGGCGTACAGAGACAGAGAGGCGTACAGAGACAGAGAGCCGTACAGAGACAGAGAGACGTAAAGAGACAGAGAGGCGTAAAGAGACAGAGAGGCGTACAGAGACAGAGAGGCGTACAGAGACAGAGAGTCGTACAGAGACAGAGAGACGTACAGAGACAGAGAGGCGTACAGAGACAGAGAGTCGTACAGAGACAGAGAGACGTACAGAGACACAGAGGCGTACAGAGACAGAGAGGCGTACAGAGACAGAGAGATGTACAGAGACAGAGAGACGAACAGAGACATAAAGACGTACAGAGACAGAGAGACGTACAGAGACAGAGAGACGTACAGAGACAGAGAGACGTAAAGAGACAGAGAGGCGTACAGAGACAGAGAGGCGTACAGAGAGAGAGAGAGTCGTACAGAGACAGAGAGACGTACAGAGACAGAGAGACGTACAGAGACAGAGAGGCGTACAGAGACAGAGAGGCGTACAGAGACAGAGAGTCGTACAGAGACAGAGAGACGTACAGAGACAGAGAGACGTACAGAGACAGAGAGACGAACAGAGACAGAGAGGTGTACAGGGACAGAGAGACGTCTAGAGACAGAGAGACGAACAGAGACAGAGAGACGAACAGAAACAGAGATGTACAGAGACAGAGAAACATACAGAGACAGAGAGACGTGCAGAGACAGAGAGACGAACAGAGACAGAGAGACGAACAGAGACAGAGAGACGTACAGAGACAGAGAAACGTACAGGGACAGAGAGACGTGCAGGGACAGAGAGAGACGTACAGAGACAAAGATACGTACAGAGACAGAGAGACGAACAGAGACAGAGAGACGTACAGAGACAGAGAAACGTACGTAGACAGAGAGACGTAGAGAGACAGAGAGACGAACAGAGACAGAGAGACGCACAGAGACAGAGAAACGTACAGGGACAGAGAGACGTACAGAGACAGAGAAACGTACAGGGACAGAGAGACGTACAGAGTCACAGAGACGTACAGAGACAGAGAGGTGTACAGGGACAGAGAGACGTCTAGAGACAGAGAGACGTCAACAGATAGAGAGACGTACAGAGACAGAGAGACGTACAGAGACAGAGAAACGTACAGAAACAGAGAAACGTACAGAAACAGAGAGACGTACAGAGACAGAGAGACGTACAGAGAGACAGAGAGACGTACAGAGACAGAGAGGCGTACAGAGACAGAGAGACGTATAGAGACAGAGAGACGTACAGAGACAGAGAAACGTACAGAGACAGAGAGACGTACAGAGACAGAGAGACGAACAGAGACAGAGAGGTGTACAGGGACAGAGAGACGTCTAGAGACAGAGAGACGTCAACAGACGGAGAGACGTCTAGAGACAGAGAGACGAACAGAGACAGAGAGACGAACAGAGACCGAGAGATGTACAGAGACAGAGAAACGTACAGAGACAGAGAGACGTACGGAGACAGAGAGACGAACAGAGAAAGAGAGACGTACAGAGACAGTGAAACGTACAGGGACAGAGAGATGTACAGAGACAGAGAGACGTACAGAGACAGAGAGGCGTACAGAGACAGAGAGACGTACAGAGACAGAGAGGCATACAGAGACAGAGAGGCGTACAGAGACAGAGAGACGTACAGAGACAGAGAGACGTAAAGAGAAAGAGAGGCGTACAGAGACAGAGAGGCGTACAGAGACATAGAGGCGTATAGAGACAGAGAGATGTACAGAGACAGAGAAACGTACAGAGACAGAGAGACGTACGGAGACAGAGTGACGAACAGAGAAAGAGAAACGTACAGAGACAGAGAAACGTACAGGGACAGAGAGACGTACAGAGACAGAGAGACGTACAGAGACAGAGAGGCGTACAGAGACAGAGAGACGTACAGAGACAGAGAGGCGTACAGAGACAGAGAGGCGTACAGAGACAGAGAGCCGTACAGAGACAGAGAGACGTAAAGAGACAGAGAGGCGTAAAGAGACAGAGAGGCGTACAGAGACAGAGAGGCGTACAGAGACAGAGAGTCGTACAGAGACAGAGAGACGTACAGAGACAGAGAGGCGTACAGAGACAGAGAGTCGTACAGAGACAGAGAGACGTACAGAGACACAGAGGCGTACAGAGACAGAGAGGCGTACAGAGACAGAGAGATGTACAGAGACAGAGAGACGAACAGAGACATAAAGACGTACAGAGACAGAGAGACGTACAGAGACAGAGAGACGTACAGAGACAGAGAGACGTAAAGAGACAGAGAGGCGTACAGAGACAGAGAGGCGTACAGAGAGAGAGAGAGTCGTACAGAGACAGAGAGACGTACAGAGACAGAGAGACGTACAGAGACAGAGAGGCGTACAGAGACAGAGAGGCGTACAGAGACAGAGAGTCGTACAGAGACAGAGAGACGTACAGAGACAGAGAGACGTACAGAGACAGAGAGACGAACAGAGACAGAGAGGTGTACAGGGACAGAGAGACGTCTAGAGACAGAGAGACGAACAGAGACAGAGAGACGAACAGAAACAGAGATGTACAGAGACAGAGAAACATACAGAGACAGAGAGACGTGCAGAGACAGAGAGACGAACAGAGACAGAGAGACGAACAGAGACAGAGAGACGTACAGAGACAGAGAAACGTACAGGGACAGAGAGACGTGCAGGGACAGAGAGAGACGTACAGAGACAAAGATACGTACAGAGACAGAGAGACGAACAGAGACAGAGAGACGTACAGAGACAGAGAAACGTACGTAGACAGAGAGACGTAGAGAGACAGAGAGACGAACAGAGACAGAGAGACGCACAGAGACAGAGAAACGTACAGGGACAGAGAGACGTACAGAGACAGAGAAACGTACAGGGACAGAGAGACGTACAGAGTCACAGAGACGTACAGAGACAGAGAGGTGTACAGGGACAGAGAGACGTCTAGAGACAGAGAGACGTCAACAGATAGAGAGACGTACAGAGACAGAGAGACGTACAGAGACAGAGAAACGTACAGAAACAGAGAAACGTACAGAAACAGAGAGACGTACAGAGACAGAGAGACGTACAGAGAGACAGAGAGACGTACAGAGACAGAGAGGCGTACAGAGACAGAGAGACGTATAGAGACAGAGAGACGTACAGAGACAGAGAAACGTACAGAGACAGAGAGACGTACAGAGACAGAGAGACGAACAGAGACAGAGAGGTGTACAGGGACAGAGAGACGTCTAGAGACAGAGAGACGTCAACAGACGGAGAGACGTCTAGAGACAGAGAGACGAACAGAGACAGAGAGACGAACAGAGACCGAGAGATGTACAGAGACAGAGAAACGTACAGAGACAGAGAGACGTACGGAGACAGAGAGACGAACAGAGAAAGAGAGACGTACAGAGACAGTGAAACGTACAGGGACAGAGAGATGTACAGAGACAGAGAGACGTACAGAGACAGAGAGGCGTACAGAGACAGAGAGACGTACAGAGACAGAGAGGCATACAGAGACAGAGAGGCGTACAGAGACAGAGAGACGTACAGAGACAGAGAGACGTAAAGAGAAAGAGAGGCGTACAGAGACAGAGAGGCGTACAGAGACAGAGAGGCGTACAGAGACAGAGAGTCGTACAGAGACAGAGAGACGTACAGAGACAGAGAGACGTACAGAGACAGAGAGGCGTACAGAGACAGAGAGTCGTACAGAGACAGAGAGACGTACAGAGACAGAGAGGTGTACAGAGACAGAGAGGCGTACAGAGACAGAGAGATGTACAGAGACAGAGAGACGAACAGAGACATAAAGACGTACAGAGACAGAGAGACGTACAGAGACAGAGAGACGTACAGAGACAGAGAGACGAACAGAGACAGAGAGACGTACAGAGACAGAGAAACGTACAGGAACAGAGAGACGTACAGAGACAGAGAAACGTACAGGGACAGAGAGACGTACAGAGTCACAGAGACGTACAGAGACAGAGAGGTGTACAGGGACAGAGAGACGTCTAGAGACAGAGAGACGTCAACAGACAGAGAGACGTACAGAGACAGAGAGACGTACAGAGACAGAGAAACGTACAGAAACAGAGAAACGTACAGAAACAGAGAGACGTACAGAGACAGAGAGACGTACAGAGAGAGAGAGAGACGTACAGAGACAGAGAGGCGTACAGAGACAGAGAGACGTATAGAGACAGAGAGACGTACAGAGACAGAGAGACGTACAGAGACAGAGAGACGTACAGAGACAGAGAGACGAACAGAGACAGAGAGGTGTACAGGGACAGAGAGACGTCTAGAGACAGAGAGACGTCAACAGACGGAGAGACGTCTAGAGACAGAGAGACGAACAGAGACAGAGAGACGAACAGAGACAGAGAAACGTACAGAAACAGAGAAACGTACAGAAACAGAGAGACGTACAGAGACAGAGAGACGTACAGAGAGAGAGAGAGACGTACAGAGACAGAGAGGCGTACAGAGACAGAGAGGCGTATAGAGACAGAGAGATGTACAGAGACAGAGAAACGTACAGAGACAGAGAGACGTACGGAGACAGAGTGACGAACAGAGAAAGAGAGACGTACAGAGACAGAGAAACGTACAGGGACAGAGAGACGTACAGAGACAGAGAGACGTACAGAGACAGAGAGGCGTACAGAGACAGAGAGACGTACAGAGACAGAGAGGCGTACAGAGACAGAGAGACGAACAGAGACATAAAGACGTACAGAGACAGAGAGACGTACAGAGACAGAGAGACGTACAGAGACAGAGAGACGTAAAGAGACAGAGAGGCGTACAGAGACAGAGAGGCGTACAGAGACAGAGAGTCGTACAGAGACAGAGAGACGTACAGAGACAGAGAGACGTACAGAGACAGAGAGGCGTACAGAGACAGAGAGGCGTACAGAGACAGAGAGTCGTACAGAGACAGAGAGACGTACAGAGACAGAGAGACGTACAGAGACAGAGAGACGAACAGAGACAGAGAGGTGTACAGGGACAGAGAGACGTCTAGAGACAGAGAGACGAACAGAGACAGAGAGACGAACAAAACAGAGATGTACAGAGACAGAGAGACGTACAGAGAGAGAGAGAGACGTACAGAGACAGAGAGGCGTACAGAGACAGAGAGACGTACAGAGAGAGAGAGAGACGTACAGAAACAGAGA